>NW_010161231.1:1824-8040 GCF_000695765.1 Mesitornis unicolor | reverse complement strand
CGCTTGTGACTGGTCGCCAACTGGATTTAGCTCCATTCACCATAACTCTCTGTGCTCGGCCATCCAGCCAGTTTTTGACCCAGCAAAGTGTATGCCCATCCAAGCCATGCCCAGCCAGTTACTCCAGGAGGATGCTGTGGGAGACGGTGTCAAAGGCCTTACTAAAGTCCAGGTAGACAACGTCCACAGCCTTCCCCTCGTCCACCAAGCAGGTCACCTCATCATAAGAGGAGATGAGATTGGTCAAGCAGGACCTGCCCTTCCTGAACCCATGCTGACTGGGCCTGATTGCTTGGTTGTCCTGCATGTGCCGTGTGATGGCACTCAGGATGATTTGCTCCATCACCTTCCCTGGCACCGAGGTCAGACTGACAGGTCTGTAGTTCCCTGGCTCTTCCTTCCAGCCCTTCTTGTAGATGGGCGTCACATTTGCAAGCCTCCAGTCAACTGGGAGAAAAGCTTTTCCAGTTTTCCCAACAAGTAGTATGAATTTTTGCTGTATTATCTTGGCCTATCCAACTTGGAAAGCCCTATGAATTATATTAAATGTAGGAATCTATTTGATAGTTTAGAACACCAAAAACTCTACATTAAGTATAGACTTGCTGTTGCCCAGAGCAACTACACCCTTAACAGGTGAATATAGTGACCCAAACTCATTTAGAAAACTGAATATTGTACACTTAAAATATATGTATATTTTTTTGTAATTCAGAGTGTGATTTGGTTTGGTATTTTTCTGTTCTTTACAAAATAAGTCCATACATATATTTACAAAACCAAATAATATTCCTCATTTGCATTGTGTATACTAACATTTAAAATCTGAAATACAAAACATTAATTCTTCTGATTACTCATTCCATATAGAGGTTATGCTATAAGGAAAAGCTTTGTTTTGAATTTAACATGTAAATAGTCACATTATGTAACTGATAGGAGCAAAACTTCATAAATTCTAATGAGGCTAGATGAGACCATGATGATAAATGGAACTAAAGGGATGCCATCAACTAGAATAACATTCTGTTTTGAAAAGTATTTGAAAGTGATTGCAGATATACTACTAATTTTCCCACCAATTTTTGTTACTTTGCTACCACAATATATGTATGGTTGTTTTTTCATGCTCTCCTCTCTCATGTTTTCACTTCAGACCTATGCAAGTGCACAACCCTTTTAAGTTACAAGATACATAGGGGAAATCCATGAGAGAGTTATATTAAATAGTCTGCAATGCATAAAATATATGGCAGAAGGCTTTTATATCTTTTACAAGTAATTTTTCCATTGGTAACTTTCAACTTTAGTCCTTTTAGGCATAATAAACAACCACAAAAGGATTAAAAGGCATATACAAAGTATATATTTTCTCTTTAAAGCTGAAGGCATGCCTATATAACCTTTATAACCTTTATAAGGCTTTATAAGGTAGGTATAGACTCACAAAGAAGATGTGATTTTTTTTTAATTTATGGTACTGACAAACACATTCATCTCAATTTTTACATGCTAATTAATGTGACAATACCTGTCAAGGCTAACTATGTAGGTTCTATTTAAAGGCAAGTTTTAGATATGTCTGGATACATAGAATCTTAGAAGGATATATGTTTTATGATCAAATGCTTATTTATTTATCAATGTAGTTAAGACTATTTAAAATCAAAGACAAAAAAATAATCAGAAAAAAAAGATCAATTACTTATATAGCCCTTTTTCTCCAACAAAACCCCTAGACTGACAGATTCTGAGCAAAATTCCCATTAAACGCAATTCCATTCACCTCATTTGAATTACAGTGGTACGTACTAGAACCTAAACCAGTCAATATACATATATATGTGAATCTGTAATCTTCTGTTGTGTTCCTCCTCTCACAACTGAGGTGAAGTCACCTATAGAGGACATATTTTTAAACTGGCACTTGAGCCCTTACATAATACTTGATAGCTCAGTGGGACACTCATCTTCATGTTGTTTATAGGCAGTCATGTCTCAAAATATTTTTCATGGGTTACCACACTTCAAAAATCATGCACAGTAACATCTTACTAAGAGATAACGTGAAATGTGTTCTACAAGAAAAATCAAGGCCTCTGTACCAACATCAGTATTATGATATCACTGCTGTATACCACAACATACTCTGTGGTAATGAAGGATATCCATCCTGGGATGTAATAGCAAGAGTTTTATCTGCAGTAATTATTCCCGTCTGCTTGTGAAGCTATACCTAGATTAGTATGTCAAATTTTGTCCTACTTAATGCCTAGTTATAAGGAAGAAATTCTTCATGATGAGGCCAGTGAAGCACGGGAATGTTTGAATAGAGAAGCTTTGGGGTCCCCACCCCTGGAAATATTCAGATTTCGACCGGGCAAGCCCCTGAGCAACCCAATCTAACTACAAAAGTGGGCTCTGCTTTTAAGAAGGGGACTGGATGAAATTACTTCAAGTAGTCCCCTTCAAACATACTTTATTCCATTATTCTTTTGCATTGCAGCAGTGTTGCGCAGAAACCTTGCAAGTTTTAAACTAGTTAGTTTTGAATGGGGGGCAATCTCTCTGTATCACGGTCCACACTGTAGGATAACCTCAAGCATGTCTGTGGTTCATTCAGAGCAGCATACTGGTGTACTGGACTGCAATAGAAACCAGCTATTTTAAATGTCTTCATTATGTGTATAGTGTACTGCAGCCAGTGACGAGATGGCATAGCAAGGGAAAGACAGACTCCATCTGCATAGCCGAGACTCCCAGGAGCAGTAATACTTTTCTTTTTTTAACAGATCACCCCTACAAGATTCTTACGCAGAGTAATGAGTTTGTTAGTTATATGCCTAACATCATCAGGTGCATTTTTCTCTGATAGTTTCCCCATTGCCAGAACTTGATTTGTTTAACAAAGTTGAGAGGAAATAACAGTGGAGTTATTTAAAAATAAGGTGCTCCTTTAACACTGAGAAATAATGTTAGAAGCATAGGTGAATCTGATATCAGTGGCAGTCTGTGCAAAAGCTACACATGAAGAAAGGTGTTGTCTAGACACCACGAAGAATACCATTCAAAAGCAAAAGCTGCCATCAACCACACAGCTACATGTCAATATGAAAAGTAAGAGGCCAAGACACATTAATTGTTAACATTTCATATCTTCACCTATTGCATTTAGAATTATCTGCTTTTAATTTGTTGATTAAAACCAGTCTAACCCTGAGGCAAACTTGCTTTGTAAAGTTAGGAGAATGCATTTTCTAGACTCATGGTTATGAGACCATGGTAACACTTGGTGTTACCTTTTCTTTCACGACCAGCTTTGCATGACTTATGAAGAAGCACCAGTCACTCAGAGATCCATAAATCCCCTCAAAAAGCGCACACAAGCCATCACTACAGGATCTTCCATAGTTTGGACCAAGCAGTTTACTCTGTTGGCTTGAGAGTTAAAAAGGAAAATATCAAATAGTATCTGGTGCCTTCGTATCTGTACAAGAAAGATATCACAAGTGCACTGCAGAGAGCTTTCAACATGATCAGGAAATGGAAAAATACACTGTTGATCTTATCTTTATTTTTTGGTACTTGTATATATTTTGTGATAGGATTTTCAAGTGCATTCCTTTTTAATAAAAATAAATACATCTTTTGTCCCATTTTTATAGACAGCAAGGATGTGAAACATACCATCAGATGTCCAAGAGGCAGGATTTCAAAAATCCACACAGATAAAAAATGAAACAAAAAGATACATGTTAGAGAGCAGTGACTTCCAGCTGAAAGTGCTGCCCCAAGGAATCACTCATTTCTCAGCTTAGGAGCAGTCCAGAAGACCACTTCATTTGCAAGGATGCGGCAATGGCTGGGATTCCCAGATAAAAGCAAAAGCTCCCATGGTTACGGTAGAGGAAGGGAAGGAAAGGGTGGAATCCAGTTTGGAAAACCAGCTTCTTGGGATTAGCACTGTGACTCTTACAGAAAGGGAAGTTTATCTTCCAGCTCTATGCGGCATGAAAATGGTGCCATTTAAAGACCCAGAGACCATAAAACACATTCCATAGTTACCTGTATTTCTAAATAATTTGTTTCCATGATGCATTGTGTTTCCCTATACAAAAACTCATGTAATCATTAAAGTCAAAAAAATCCTGCAGAACATTTTAATGCTGCTACCAAGTGTATTCATTGTAACATAGATTTTCGGTCAAAAATCTAGATGTGCTTATGAGACACAGACTAGCAAAAACAAAGCATGTAATGAGACCCACACAGCCATGACTGCAAAAATAACCTGCTGAGAAGGAGAGCGCCAGCTACAGGGATGCTGCTTTATGTTAAAATTAATCTTGCTGCTGGCCAGGAAATGTGAAGCTACAGCAACATCATATTTTTTCATGAGTCTCAGATCAGTATAAAGCTATTTGCCCTGTGTGCTGAAACAGCTACATTACGTGATAGATTATGTTTGTATTTTCAATATGGTGCATTTTTAGTTGAATTAGAAATATTTGGAGAGAATGCCCAACTAATCATGGAAGTCTCTGACATTTTGTTGATGCATGGCAAGTCTTTAGTATCAGCAGCTGGTCAGCAGAAATGCAGACAAACAGAGGTAAAAATTAAGTCTTTAAAATGAAAGGACATTATGCTATCTTAATTGTATTACACTGTATTATACCTTAAGTAATTTCACTGTTCTGTTTGCAACATTTAAACTTTTATGAGCCTCTCTGGGTGGGAAAGTGACTGAGAGAAGGAAAGAACATGCTCAGTGTTGCTTTATCTCCTCTGCTTGTTTTTTCAAATAATAGAACAACAGCTTCAATAATAAGCATGCTAAAGAAATTTACATTTGATGATATTTAATGCACAGATATTTCTCTCTCACTGACATAAAAATGGTAATTTGAAAACAAACCTGAGTAACATATCACAGATTGGCACCATGCATATTTACAGAGGAATAGGTACTCTGCATTTTTTAAATATCTCTAGAAGAACCGCATAGAAATACACAAAATCAAAGATATATTAAAAGACTGTGAGGCTATCAATAAGTGTTTTATGGAAAAAAAGACTAACCATGCTTTGTTACATTATTACTAGAGGAAGTAACACATTTAATTTAAAACTGAAACAGTTTGATAATTTAAAAGAAAAAATTAACTACCTTTTTCTTCCCAGTGTAAATTAATTTTTCCATTTTACTGCTTACAAACACTTAAAATAAGACAAGCTCTAAATCCAGTCCTCTGAATCATTTTATAAAGGACTCCATTCTGTTTTAATAGGAAAATGTTATGCACTACATAATACAAAGGCAGTGGCAGCAGCTGTGGGTTTCATATCACAGGTTTGCAAACACATTTAATCTAATTTATGAGCTTTTGTTTAAACAAGCATTGATATGCATCCTGTGATGCATACGAGTTGCAAAGACTCACAGCGACATACAGCCCAAGTGATCTGCCTGTGATGCTGAAACAACTTTTATATGACTGAGAATGTGAAATATCTTCATTAATACTACTTTCATACAAAAAAACCCCCTAGATAATTAAATAACTGGATTCATTCTGGTTCTGGTTGAAATTCACATAACAATTTACACTGATTTTAACAGTACAATCAGGACCACTGTGGATAAATGTTTGTCCTCTGTGCTTTGGAACATATAATTTTAAAATTAATTTGAAATCTGCCATTATGGTGAGTAACTTATAAAAGGTTATACACTTATGCACATATAAACCAAATTGTAGGGTTTATCTTGTCACCTGAGGTAACACTGTGTTTCGCAAACGTAACTGACCCCTTAATGTGATTTTCCTTTGTTGCAAATATGTTTCTTGCCTGTTGCTCAGAACTTAGAAAAAACCTAACTCCTTTGTGTTACTATTACTAAAAATTAATTAGATTTATCACATATATAATCAGAATACAATTAGTTTGATCTCATTTGGCCAAATACAAATCTATTTTTCCAGAATGCAATGAGATGTGATTTCACATCAAGTTACCATCAGAAAAAGTCTATGTCTAGTCTGTACCACTGATATTCAGGGTGCCTTGTTGCCTACAAAAATGCTGAATAAATGCTTAATTACAGAGAAAGTTATGACTATTGATTTAAACAGTGCAAGGGTAGTTTCCCATAGGGATGTCAGTCCATGAAAAGAAGATCCATTGTAAAACTTCAATAATTCAGGAGGACAT
>NW_010161231.1:0-1790 GCF_000695765.1 Mesitornis unicolor | reverse complement strand
CTCTTTCCCACAGAGAACTCAGAGGAAAACCACTTCCAACAGAAGTATACCATTTACAACTCTTCTAATTGGAGAACTTTGTCTGGTTTGTGTTTTTGGTGGGTATTTTTCCCCTCTAAAATCCTTTGTAGTTAATAGTAAATTCATGAGGAAGTTCCTTCAAAAATCTCACAGCGCTACTGCCAATTCTATCTGCAATTCCCTTGCAAAGCAGTAATTTTTGGCATAGTTTGTGCCACCTCTACAGATCAATCCAGCATCTCCCTCTTCTAAGGCAGAAGTTGCTGTGAGATCCCTGCACTGCAGTGCAATGCAGCCCAAGTACCGGCAGGACCGATTGTGTTCGTCTGGGTAGAGGTGTCCCTTGTGTTGTACGAACCTCTGCAATCCACCCCGTCCCCTCCACCAGACATACAGTCATCAGTCTCCCAGCCCTTTAGGGGAAGAAAAACAGGTTACTATCAATCACGGAGGAGTCTCTGGATGATCTCAACATCTTTCGATGAGACGATCTCCCTCCTCTCCGCCTATGTTTATATGCTTCTTTTCTTATCACTTCCTGCTTTCCTCAGCCCCCCCTTTCTGTACAGATGTGCCATGGCCGCCCCAGCCGGCATGACTCAGCTCCCACCCTCGCCCCCCACTCGCGTTCCACCCACAGTGCTTTGCAGGATTAGGCTCCCAAGACTCATCAGTGACCTCTATGCTCAATTACCCCCCATCGTCACCGGGCCCCAGGTCCCTGGAGTGTCCTGCCTCCACACAGGACTGCCAGACCAGCTCCTCTGTCTCTTTACATCTCTGTCTCTTCTGCCCTGCAATCCTGTTTAAATTGGATGCGGGTCTCCTCAAAAAAACCTCATCATCCCATGGGCCTTCCTAACCACGAGACTTGGACTATAATTTTCCCCAGTGTGACTTCTCCACACTCCCCTTCCCATGTACTGCTGGAGGCATCTCGGGATCCCCAAAGCACCAGGAAAGCAGTTACTCTGTGTGTTTTGGAAAGGTCCTTCTCTGAAGCTGTCAGGAAGGAAGTCTCCTGTCGCCCTTACAGGTCATGAATGCTAAACTATTCTCCCAAAGCAGTCAATGTGAGTTACGACCCTTGAAGGCAACCTACAGGAAGAAAAGCAACATAGTTTTCAAAAGCACTTAAATTGTTTATTGTCTTCCTTTCCTTCTCTCTTTCTCTCTTTTCTTTCTCTCTTTCTTTCTTTTATTTTCTGTTGTAGGGTCTGAAACCCTGTCTGTTATCCTTTAAATACAGCTTAGAAAGCGTTTGTTCCCTAAAGAACTGGAATATCGACACCTTTCCTGCATCTTGGATTTCGCTTGCCATTCTTACCCCTAGGACATCTGCAGGCTTGTTTTCTTCAAACATCTGGAGCCTCTGCGGACCTCAGCACCCCTGGTTTTCGCTCCCCAGCGTGCAAAAGTTCTGCCAGCCTTCATATGCCAGTCTGGTTCAAAAGCAGAGAGAGACGCTCGCACCGCCTCGGATCGGTGCAACCTGCGCTCTCCGTGCAAAAGAGCGAGCGAGCTCTGGGGCAGAGCTGAAGTGAGCAGCAGCCGAGCAAAGGCTGCTCTCGCTCGCCTCCCAGATGCGGAGGAACCCCGCGCTCGATGTAACCTCGAACTGCCCCGAAGAGAGCTCTCTCCCTGTCCCCTGTGAGCAAACCCCCTGTAAGTCCTGTGGAAAAGTTGAAGTCTTCTGACGCCCAAGCATGCAAAAACAATAAAAGGGAAAAGTTGCCCTGTAGCAGCAGCGGCCGTCCGACTGTCCGGAG
>NW_010161230.1:309-5645 GCF_000695765.1 Mesitornis unicolor | reverse complement strand
GAGCGATTCTGTGATTCTGATTCTGTGAAATACCGAAAGAGCCCCCTTCTCTGGTCTTGCTTGAAAGACATGCCAGTTAGTGTATTTAGCTTGTGACTAGGGACAACTCCCAAATTTGCCATTTCCACATGGTATACAGTGATGTCTGCTGTGTTTGGCACAGAAGTCACTTAATCTCTGTTCCTTACAAGTGGGACAATTTTCAGACAGAATTGCTGGCCCAAAGACATAAGCACTAAGGAGGTGCCACTGTGTGTGCTCTGCCTTGCTTTTTAGCTCCCAGCACCCTGCCCTACCTACGGAGAGCCTGGGCAGATATTGACACCACAGATGCCTCCATGGGGAACAGAGATACAGCATGGAAAAAAGACTGCCTGTATCAATAAGAAACCCAGGCATTTGGCACCCATGGGAGCCTTGGAAGGAGTGGTGAGATAACTCAATTAGCTGGAAGAGGCAAGGCAGTAGTGAAGAAAAGAGTTTGCCGCCTTCTCTCTCCCTGCTGCATCCTTGAAGATCTGTGTGAGAGGGCAGTGGCTAGACGATTTTGCTTCTATTAGCAGTAGTAGTAGTAATTTTTTGGAAGCAAGAACATTTAATTTTGCACTGCAGAGAAAGCCTGCAGCTGGGTGCTAAAATCTACACTCTGAAGACTAGAACATAGAATTTTAGACTTAACAGAGTCTGAAAGTGTCCATTAAGGGGCCAGTATTAGTTAACAGTCTTTTTTTCCCCTATCCACTTCTCCTGGTGTGCTTTTAAATACATTATTAGGTTGGTCTAGGTGACATATCTCTGCCCATTTAAGCCGTCAAGTGTCTCAGGTTTTTTTGCTGATGATGTTAAAGATTTGAAAAAATATAACTGTGTTCTGCCTGGCTCATTGGACTATTTAATATTGAAACTGATCATACAAACGAAAGGACCCCCTCCTCTTAAGCACATATGGGCAAGTATATTGCATCTATCCATCCTGCAGTTTGTCAGTTGTGAAAACGGAATGAGAATAAGAAAAAAGGAAGTACCAAGTGCCGCTCCGTGTTCCTTTAGAAGTCTTGGATTAATATCATCTATACCTGGTGAGTTGCTAGTATTTATAAATGTGTTTGCAAATACAAACATCCTTTGGTCACACATCAATTTAAAATGGTCCCTTGGACTTCTTTTCCATGGAAAAAAGCAGCAGTCAGAAAAAGTCCATAAACTCCTCTGTGCTGAGCAGTGCAAAACAGCTCTTTCTCTGTTGCAGCTGAATTTTTGTTCTACAATTCTTTTGCTTAGCTTGAATTAATTTTAAACAGGTGAAGCAAAAAGGAGAAAGAAAATGGGGCTTTTAATTTTCTTCTTCAGACTTTGAAACATTCTTAATTACATCTCAAGTTCAGTATCATGGGGCATGTTAATATCCCCTCAGGCATTCCATAAAAGTTTTTCCCAGTTACCATAAAATGTGATCCACTTGGTTGTTGGCTGGTTCCTACATGCACAGTGGCAGTGAAAGAGTTGTCAGCATTGTACAAGGCCTGGTTGCGAACTCGCTTCCTATGATGTCTTCCCATATGTCTATGTCTTCTGCTATCATTCATTATATAGTTATACTATCTTTGATTATATTTTTAAATACATACTGTGAAGCAATATGAAAGGTATCTGACATCCATTTCTAAATAATAAATGTAAATCTAAAAAATCCTGAGTTAAATCTTTCAAAAATTCGAAGAAATAATTTCTTCTTTCATAATAATATTAAAGTCAGTATGTTCTCATCAAGGTGGGGCTGTTGTCAACCATTCTGACTACATAAAACTGGAACTTATTTATTTATTTACCTATTTATTTATTGAGTTTACAGTTGAGTGTATTTACATGTCTCTAATGTTTAGACATTCTGGAAATATAATGCAAGAAGCTATTGACCCAATTCAGCATGAAATTTAAGTGTATGCCTAAACCATAAGTATATAAACAGTCCCATTACGTTTGATTTATAGTTCACTTAAAGTTAGGTGTGCACCTACGAGCCCTGCTACATTAAATCTTTTCCTTTCCAGATCTCACGTGGTGGGTGCATATGTGTTGGCATTTTCACATGAACCTTCACATACCACAGAAAAGAGATTTATGTTTACAAAATACACATATCAGTTTTAGGATCCTATAAAGCAAAGTAATTTCTGAAACCTGGGAACATTTCAGAGTATTCTTTGTAATTGTAAAAGTGTGCTAACATATGGAAATACTTGATTCATGCTTCTTTTCTCAATTTTAAAGGCAAGTTTATAGTTTGAAAATGTTTCTGTGTGAATCTACATGTAGGCCTATAAATAAAACCATCTCAAGCTAAAGCAAGCAAAACAATATCTATTTATACTTGATATATATTAAACAGTGTACCAAATTACCAATACATTTCTGATTTATGCTCATGTTAATTTGCTGAAATATTGGATTCATTGGGAGGAAATGACTTCTGCCTTGGCAATGAAGTGTCTGAGTTATCAGAGCATACTTTGGCATGCATTTAACATACAGCCTATATTAAAGCTTCCACTGACATCTGTGAGCGTAGCTTAAACATGAATCTACTGAAAACACCCAAAACTTTTGAATATTTTGTACGATAATTCTCACTTGCTGCTTCTAAAGAAATTGATTACACATGCATATGTGCCTGAGGGCACTGTTTTAACATGGAATACTAGTTAAAGTCACACATACAGAAGACACAGTAGTGAAACTATGTCAGAGTGAATGGGAAAACAGATGTTAATCAGAATCTTTGTTGGGTCACATCAGCTTTATATCATATACGTCAAGACAGAGAGAAACACGGTGCACGAAAAGGCACTGGGTGCCTCTTGAGAGAAATAAAATGCATATTAAGAGGGAAGGAAAAATACTGCCAACTAAAAGAAAATAGATTTAGGAATAATTTGGAATGAATGAATGCAAACAATCAATTAGATCTGTAGAATATGATATTCTAATGCTGAAATGAGAGAACTACAAGCAAGATATTGAGTGTACTTTGATAGAGCTGTCTATAATATATAGCTAAAGACTGGGAAGAAACATCATAGTTAGGAACCTGAAGAAATAAAAAAAATGCTTTAAAGTAAAGATAAAGGGATTGCAAGTTAGAAGTGTATTTCCTGGACATTTAGGTTTGAGGTGATAACCATCTACAATGAAAAAAACAGAAAGACAAAAAAAAAAGTATCCCTAAAGTAGATAACTATGATTTGATATTGTAAGAGGGAAAAGAAAGGAAAAAGCAGTCGCAGTTCAGAACAAAGCAAAAGCAGTACTTGTGATACTCATAAAAATGTTTTCTTTAAAGAAATGCTGAGAAAAAGGAAGCCAATAATAAAATCTCCTTCAGAGAAAAAGTAGCTTTACATGAGAAATGAATGTGCCTGTACTTGGTTTATGAAATACGTATTGATATCTGTGATCAAATTCTTGCCCTTCAATTATATTCTGTAATTAATAATTTCTGAGGTTTAGTAACAACATTGGCTTTCTGAATGCATGCTGGTTTGTAAACTGTATACGAACTCTTCTGGCCCTGAAACAGCTCCACAGAAGCTCTGCCAATGTAACAAAAAGGAATTTGGTTCTGTTCCTTGAAAGCCATTTCTTCAGCACTTGCATATTATTTGGGATTCTTTCAATTTGTTATCTTTTAAGAGAGAAAACAAAGCAAAATATTCCTCTGGAAGTATCAAAAAGCCTTAAATTTAATTTAAGTTTAAATGTTCATCTATTGCACTGCCTTCATTTAACAGACGGCTATTGTTAATATGAAAATCAGTAGAAAAAAATATTACTCTCCTCATAAATGCAATGGTAGCTGAATCCAAGAAGAGAAACACAAACCAAACAAACAAAAGAAAAAAAAAGAGAAGATAATAAAGGAGAGGAGAGGAATGAGACAAAACAGAAAAATATAGAGAAGAAAGTGTACAACTCTTCCCATCACAATAAAATGTCCAGCAAACTGAATGCCTTTCAGATTTACAGGTCTGATCTAAAGCCTGCTGTGGTGAACTAGAGTCTTCCTGGGTGATGGATCAATCCCTTTGGTCAAATTCTGCCCCTGTGTGTAGTGGCTGAGGGTAAATATACCAGAAAATTTGTCACATATCTGAGGCAGGGAGTGGAGGCTATAGGGACACTTGGCCCCAGCAGTTACGTCCTCCAAGCTGGTCACCAATGGGGTAGCCTTCAGCAGGCTACCATGACCTCTGGAGACGATGTACTGCTAGACTAACACCATTTATGTTCTTAAATATCTGCTGCATTGCTCAGAGGTACCTTCTGCCTTTTTAGTACATTGGACCTTGATCGCCGCCATTTTATTCCCTTCATCCTGAATCTCACACCTTTGAGTTATGCTCTTACCCCACTCCCAGCCTGAGCAGTTCAAGGTTAGGATTTCAGCTCCAGGAGCACAGTTGTTTCCCCTGCCACCATTTGGGTATCACACTATAATCTCTACTATAAATATGTAGCATCTTTTATACCTGTATACATAAAACAGACTCAATTAAAGTAACTTAAAGTGCACACTAAACCATTTTATTAAAGATGTAACTATAAATAGAATAACACTGAAAACTTGTTGGTACATATAAACCACCAACTAGGAGTGAAATTAGCTTCATTATTAAGCACCTTCTCTGCTGACAAGGTAATCTTAACTGAATATATTGTATTCGATATAGGTGCTGACTGAATTATTAAAAGATACCTAGAGAAAAAAGCAATTTGCATTAAAAGTCTAAGGCAATAAAGATCATATGGATTGTAATGAGAACAAAATTAATATTGGGTTACAAAAGGAACAGAAATAAAATACAGCTATACCACTGTAACAGAGATTGTAGAGCAAATGTGTATTATTTAAGAACCATTATGTGATGATGTAATTAAAGACTCTTGTAATGTGTGATATCAGGCAAAATAACAAGCCAAATTAGTTTTATGTGTGCTCTGCACCTTACAAAGTTTGATTTTTGTGTGCTTAGCACTCTTTAGATTCTACAGATTTGTAGTTTTTTCTTGAAACCTGGGGTATACATCAGTAGAAGCCAATTTCCAAAAGGCAACTTTATACTTACCATGTACATTTCAGAATTAGCAGGCAGATTTCTCAGCTGTCCATATGACTTCTTCTCTGTAATTAATGAAGTTGAAGGGGCTATATTTAGTCACCTATCTTAACATAACACTACCCTATCACAGGCTTACTTCCTATTAAGATATTCCAGCGATGTGGCTGAACTCTCTCACTGCTCTATTTTAAGGAGGGAGAGGGCACGCTTATAAAATAT
>NW_010161230.1:0-278 GCF_000695765.1 Mesitornis unicolor | reverse complement strand
ATATGAGGAGGGGGGGGGGGGGGGAAGAAGAAAAGAAAAGAAAAAGTCAAAGAGGTCAATCAGTTGCTTCCCCCGTACGGTTTGGAGATGCAGGAGGACAGAGGGCAGAAGGCCCAAGGGTGGAAAGGAAACGGCCCTCCCTGCCCGCATTCCGAACCCTGTGCCCGGCAGCTGGGCTCCCCGGCCCGAGTGACTCCCGGGGGCAGCAGGCTGGTGGCCTTCAGGGACAGGGTAGACACCTTACAGCTGCGTTCTTTGACGGGCTCGGAGGGCAGCGG
>NW_010161229.1:0-1950 GCF_000695765.1 Mesitornis unicolor | reverse complement strand
ACTCCTGATAATATTCTGTGTTTCTGTGCTATTCTGTGACCCAAACTGGCCGCCAGAATTACTCCAAACCATGAATTCCACGTTCACTATAAACTGGGGGGTTTGTTGGCCGTGGCCCTCTTTCCTTGATGGTTGCTCTTCCCTGCAGACTCTCACCCATCGTTCTGCTCCTGGCCACTGCTCCTCATGCAAAGTTGTGAGTGTGCCTTGGGGATGTGAAGTTCAACCTTCCATGGGATGCAGCCCCAGGCATGATAATTTATTCCCAAAAGTGAGGAGACAGCCCCAGGCAGTGGGAATTTAATTCTGGATTCCCAGTGTGGTTTGGATCGGGAGGGACCTCACAGCCCTCCCAGTCCAACCCTCACAGGCAGGGACACCTCCACCAGCCCAGGCTGCTCCAGGCAGAAGAAGAATCTCCTGATCCATAACATCAGGGTTTTTTTTTTGTCTTAAAACAAGAGATTTAACGTCTTTCTTTTGATATGCACGAGTCGTAAGCTGCTCGCGTTTATTGCGCCGCACAAGCAGTAATAATGATGATAACGGTAAGAATAAATTCAGTTTGCATGGGTTTATGGTTGGCTTTGCCATAATATTATGACGCCTCGCTGGGGATTTACAGCAGGCGTGTGCTCAAACGCAAAATGAGGGGAATATTGCACCAGTTGGTGTTTAAAGGCCATCCTAAAAAACAGCCGAGGTCCTTAGGAGGTACCTCCTGGTAGATGTGGTGGGTTTTGGAAGCCAGATTCGAAGTCTCCCTGGTCATGTAAGATGTCCTTTAGACACTTCAAAACATTTAAAACCCATGTATGTGCTTGCTTTAAAAACAAAATACCCCCAAATATTCAATTACATAGCAATCCAAGCAGACAAATTCTGGAAGACACAAGAATTTGCCTGGGAAAACTGTTCAGGGAAGAGCTGTTACAACAGGAACATAACCATATATTAACTTAGATGGAGGATAATACGTTAAAAAGTCAAAGCAGGGTCATCATCTCTTCTTTTAACCCTAAAAAAATGCAGCTTTCCCGTGATTTCTTGTCTTTTAACGCAGGACGTGCGTTGATAAATAACGGGCAACTGGAACGCAAGTGGAGTTTATTTCAACTGGACTCTTGGTGGCTTGACCGAGCTATGAACGTCTCCATGTAACCGTATCTCTTCCTAAGTTCAGTTTGATCAGCACAAAGAAGAGTCCCTGTGTGTTTTATCCACACGTGAAAGGGGTTTGAGGAGGCTGTGAGGTTCAGCTCCTTTGGTTGCTTGTCGTGCTCAGCTTTAGTGGCAGACTTAGGCCTGGTTCGATGGTTGGACTCCGTCTTAAAGGTCTTTTCCAACCAAAACCATTCTATAATAGTAAAAAGTAAGAGTTTAAAGATTTTCTTCCTTTAAACCACCTCTAAAGAAGGAACTGGGAGATAAAATAGGGAGAAATGAAGGTTTTGCTACAAACCTCCCAGTAACTCCCCAAGAGGCCTGCTGGCCCCACGAGTTCAACAGCATTTGCCTGTTTATCAAAGAGGGCCTTAAAAGAACCAAATCTATTCAGCAGCAGGACGCTGGCTAGGAATTTAAGTCATGAAATTGAAGTAATTTCAGTTATTTAGGAGTTGTTCACCCCTGCATGGCTCACGTCCACTTGGCCCTGAGTTTTCATCCCGGCCTTCTCCCTTCGCCTGCCGCTTGGAGCTGAATTTTTCAGCAAACTCCTCTCTTTCCCCTCATTTTTTTCCCCTGAACCTGAAGATTTTCCTGTCACATGAAGTCACACCGTGGATTTCGGGAGTAATAAGGTCAGGAGATGCGGCCCTGGTGGGTTTGGATGCGGAGCTACCTTGTCACCTCCCCACCACACATGCGCATGGCCCTGTATATATTGCCTCATATATTAATTTTGCTTTTATTTATACTTAAATATAATAATATGGGGCCAGTATTATT
>NW_010161228.1:0-8308 GCF_000695765.1 Mesitornis unicolor | reverse complement strand
AATCCCTAACGTTCTGTGATTCTGTGTTACCTTCATTCTTCTAGTGTGTGTAATGAAGAAAAATAGGGAAGTTCCTCCTATGGAAAAACTAACAATTACCATGGCTGAAAGTAAGAAACAGAACAGAGTTTTGAAGTTACATTTCACCTCCATGCCAGTTGCTTTCGTTAGATGTGAGATGGTCACTAATGGTTTCACCTTTACCATTTGTTACATTTGCTCTAAACCTAGCTATGAGCCTTCCCTGCTCTTCTTCTTTTAGATTAAGAGTTTTTAGGTGTGTCAGTCATCTTGCAGCCTCATTAGTGTCTGTGTGACATCCCTCGGGATACAGGAAATGGTGGCATATTGCTCTTCTGAACACAGCCGCAGTACACATTAGAAAGTAACAAGATAGATCAACATCAGCTATGAAAGTTTCAGCTTCTTCTAACTGAAAGAATGTCTGGAAAATATTTTAAGTAGCATGTGAGTCCAGGGACCAGAATATGTCATAGTACCTAGGTGGTTTACCAGTCTGCCATTCACAGTCACTGCTGTAGGAAGTGACACTTGCATTGTCATGTGCAGAAACTGAGCCCTTTTTCATCGCAGAACAGTTGAGTGGGTGCTACTGAGCATGTAAAGGATGGGAGTGATTAAAGGAAAAGTCCAGAAATCTCAAAGGCTCAAAAAATGCTGTTTGCTTCTGTCAGTGCCCTCTGTTTCTATGCATTTGCAGTCCCAGGTTGACTCCCCAGCTCTTATTTTCTTCTGGCTTTTCCCCACCAGAATAATTATCATTCTGAATAGCATTTCAGCACCAATCATTTTCACTTTGCTAATAGTTTTGTGGAAGTCAGTAGCTTAATGTTAAATTTCTCCTTTCAAGTTAAAAATAAAATATAGCTGAGACCACTAGAAGCTGCTGTTGTTGAAGAGGAGTTAGAGCTGCCTTCTTCAGGTAGTGGAGAACAAAGTTGCCAAGATAGTCAGCTCTGCATGCCTTCACGGTAATGGTTGTAATCTGTAAAATTCCGCATGTACCTGAGATGAGGTTCATATTTGGAAACATGTACTTAAGTGTATAAGCCCTATTTTGTAATGTATTTTCCCTTTGAAAACAATGAAAACTAGTAATGTAATAGAAGTTGGATATTCTCTACCTTTGTGGATGTGGATCCACATCACTAAGAACAAGTCTGTACTTTCATGTACGTACACACACAGAAGTTCTTAGAAAGTTCAGCTTGCTGAATGGTATGTGTACTTGAACCAAAATAAGAGTATCCAAAAATGACATTGGAACAACATAGCTTTTATAAATATGTTAGTGGTGTTTTTCTTGTTTGTTTACTATGACTGGGGACTTTTCTCATATTTATGATATGAAGTCAGAACAAGACTGTTGCTGTCTCAAGGGCTCGCATCCTATTACAAGAGAAGAGACAAGCAGATGCCGTAAAGGGAAACACACTGGCAAAACACTAGCAGCAGTGCAAGAGCGGCCTTGAATCCCAGTTTGCCCGTAAAGCCTGTGATTTCCTTTAAGCTCTGTCTTCTAGAATTGATTTATTAACTTAGTTTTCATGTGTTTTCATTGGTTCTAGCATGCACAATTGCAGACAAAACCAAAATACAGAAATGTGACACTGAATAACTAAGTCACCATTATGTGACAAACAAAGCCCCTCCAAATGTTTGCTTCTTAATTGTAACTCAATCTTCTCATTTTGGAGGGAAAGAAAGGAGTTTAAATGGTTGAACCTAACTACTGACTGGAGTAGGGGACAGTGAATCAGCCATATCAACATCTCGTGCAACACTCTACTAACACTGGTGGGAAGTTTAAGTTAAAAGAATCTGATTTGGTTTAACTGGGACACATTTCAGAAACAGGATCCAAAAGTGCTCCTAAAGTTACTAGAGTCTGGGTTAGAAGGCATCAAGGCTGAATATATAAAGGCAGACTATTGAGGTGTCCATATAGCTACAGGGTTTGGGTTATTTTCCCCACTAGTCTGCAAAGCCAAAATATTCAGAGAGCATAAAGTTTCATCAAATACATAAAATCAAAAGAATTGTATAGACCGTAACAGGAATGTCTGTTCCTCTTGAGAACTCAAATTTTGCTGTCTTGCTTCTCCTCATATGCACAGCTCTCCAGCCTTAAGATCTTAGCCCTGGTGTCCACCTGAGAGAAGAAAGGCCTTTCAAATGTCAAACATTTTTCATAATCTCCCTCTTCCAGATGCTTAGATATTTCTGGGATCATAACACAGGGCGAGAAAAAATAAAAAGAGCAGATGACAAATCCTGTGTTCCCTTTGCCATCTTTAAGTCTCAAGATACCTTACTGTGTTAAGGTTGTAAAAAAATGTCAAAAATAAGTATTTTCATAACACTTTTCTTCATGGCAAGCATGGCTCAACTTAGATTGCTCTGCCTTTCCAGAGACATCCCTTGCTCTGGAATAAAGGGAGTCTGTGTTTACTCTTGATTATGGTAGTCAATGTGGTAGTGGCACCGTGCTTCCCCAACTAAGCAAGTGATTTAACCACCTTCTAAATGTGGAAAACCTAAAAATAATGACAATAATAAATACTTTTTGTCTAGCATGCCATGGCACAGCAAATTGGATTATGTTAGGCTTCATCTGCTGCCTAATACAATGTAACATAGCAGATAAAATAAATCAAATGAGTGACACTCTATTAGACTTGAAAGATGATAGCTCTTATAAAGCAATTGATGTGGCAATATGTCAGTGCAGTGGATTTCAGATGTTTATTGAAGTCTTGAATCTTTGAAACCCAGTAAATGCATATTTTAATGGCTATGAAACAGATGACTACAAATACAGCAGTATGCTTATTACTGACAAAGCTGTTGCCTGAAACAGAATTCAGCTAAAGTTTATGTCTTCTTTTTGTGCTCAGTTCATTTTTTTCATTTCTGCAAGTGCTTCCTCTTAGAGGCATTGACTTGAACTTCAAAGCATACCACTACAAATGCTTTCGTCATTGTCGTGGTAGCTAGACTCAGAAGTTTTAGTTACAAAAGTTCAGTAGTACCTACCAAAGATTGTTTTAAGTTTCAGTGAGTTAGGATTTTATAATATAGATTCAAAAAAATGGTATCCAAAAAATATTTTTTATTGTTTTCAACATTGTAATAAGAAGTTATGTTTACTGAGGTCAATCTTAAGGAAGTTTTAAATTTCTGTTTCTTTCTTGTATTTCTTTCAACTGCTTGTTCATTTTGAAGGCTTATCACAATTCACTGTGACTCATTACTTGAGCTTTTAAAAAACTGATCTGCTAATTATCTTTCAGTATATAAGCGTGGAGCTGCTGTAAGGGTTGTAACCAATTAGGGAGCCTATGAGGACATGCCTGTTCTCTTTGCTTAAATTTGTGTTCTTTTTTGTTTCTGCTTTGTTTGCTTTATGAAGGCAGAATGCTCAATTCTCACTCAGTGTGCAGTTAAAATAATTCTTTTTTATTCGATCATTGTGATGTCATTGTGAATTAAATTTTTCAAAAATATAGGCAAAAATGGTTCAACAGCAAGATTTTGTTATTTTTCAATAACTGAAAAAAGAGTGGAAGCTGTAAAATATATAAAATAACATGTGGCCTTCCAAAATACAGTGTTTATTGTATGATAATAGAATGCATTTTTTTAAAGTTTACAAATAAGTTTTTAAATCAGTTAAAAATTACATTAGAAGTAGCTTCTTCAAGAAATTAGTCAGATTTGTGTGTGTGTTCTCAACAGCAAGATAACAAGCTGTGAAGAACAACCCTGCATTTATGAAGGGGGTGTACCCCCATTAGTTTCTGAATTTGTTCTCCATTAGTTGTAATTATGTATGAAGTTTTCAGAGTCTGATAGAATAGTGTTAAGGACATTTGGGTACTATGCTTGTAATTTTGGTTTTGTAATCTGTTTTGATTTCTTTTAAGTTTACCCTCTGTGAAATTTACGAGTTTTAGCATTCTTCACACTTGTTCTTCAGATTATTAAAATGCTTCTCTTATGTATCTTCCTCAATAATTGACATGTATTCATAATTTGAAATTAATGTTGCAGTTAATACCTGAAGAAAAGGAATAACGTTAAACGTGTGTGAGTTTTGTTGTAGATATTACATGATAAAACCAATAACCCCAAACTAGAACAATACTATAATTAAATTTCTTTCTCCTTGTAGCCAACTGTTTGTGAGCGGGAGCTCTGCGTATTTGCTTTCCAAACATTAGGAGTGATGAATGAAGCTGCTGATGAAATTGCAACTGGGGCTCAGGTAGAATTATCTAATGCTTGCTATATGTCTGATTTTCTATAGTATACTCAGTCTTCTCAGTCTCTTCTAATATTTATTTTTACTTATATTCTCCATTTGGTAAATATTATTTATTTGTCCACTCATAGCTGTAAATACACTTATATGCAGGGCATTTTCAAACAGTACTAATGAGTTGCTTCCATTGTTTTGCTTCCATGTAATTAGAGTAACCCTGTTTTCTTCCTCTGTTCTATTCAATTAGGTCACCTGGGTTGTTAATAAAGGCAGCCATTGTCATTTGGAGATAATTCCCATTTATTTTCACCTAATGAGCCATTACTACTCTCCTGCAATTAATAAGCTACTTCCTGTTCATGATGTTGGGATGCTGCTATCCACTGAGCATCTGTTGTTTTGATCATTAAATAGCAGTGGGAAAGTCCTTACTGATGTTGCTGCATTTTTCTCTCTTCTCAAGGATCAGGAATTTAATATAAGCTTGCTTCCTAAGTTCAGTTATTAATGTAGTTATAACCATATCATTGTTTTCTTTCATAATTTTGTATGTGCCTTAAAACAAAATATTTTAAACTGTATTTCCAAGTCACCATTTAACCTTAGATTACAGTAAATTCAAAAGTTAAAAAACCTTATGATTAAGATCTTTTTAATATCTTAAGTTAAATGTTTACATATCTTATGGAAAAATGCATTCCTCTCTGATTTCCTAGGTATGTGTCACTCACCATGCATTTACATAGCAATCAACATGTTTTTTTAGGAATAGCAAAAGTTCAGTTCAGTTGATTTTAACGAGCATTAGTGACTCTAGCCACTGGAAACAGACTGTGTGGCTCAATGCCTGAATACCACCTATGGGCATACCCTCAAAGGAAGAAACTTGCAGCAGCGTATGCTAGCTTCTTCACTTAAGAATGTGACTGTGGGATCTGAACATCAGCTCTTCATCTGATGTCTGAAGGCCAGTAGATGGCTATATTTGCAACAGCTAGCACACCAAACACTGAGATACCTGTGTAAGCTTGTAAGAAATGGAGAGAGAGGTATGCTGATGAAGCCCCAACTCTTCCTCAACCTGAAGTCCTCTGAAGACCTCAGTTATGTGTTTCTGGGGAGCTAGAACGTTATATTCTGATTCAGGCATTTACATGGTACATTACATGTTCATTTAGGTACAAACTTGTATGGTACCTTATATGTACGCTGAACATTATGTGCAAACAAGTAGCTCTCGCTTCTCTTTTTAAATACAGTTGACAGAAGTGGTCCTGATAAGCTGTCACTCTTGTGTTTTTTGTAGGTATCACTGTTGCAGGCACATGCGGAGCTTGTTCTAGATCTCTAGAGTACCTCTACATGTAGAGAGTTTTGCTGTAGAGTACTAAGTGATCTAAGTACTAAGGTTGTACCTTATCGTTGCTTAAAAGAGTTAGGTAAGAGGTTTTGTCAATTGTCCCATTGGAGCTAGGTGACTAAGTTTTGCTAAGTCTCACTCTATTGATAGCATTGTATCCAGCTCACTGCATCTGATCTAATTGAGCTCCCATTCCTGTTTGCAGAAAGAATTCAGCACTCCTAGGGTTTGATTAATTTGACCTATTTTTGACATTAGTTTAGGATGGTGTGAATCACAGCATAGACTGTCAGCACTATGGTTATTTTCTCCATTGATTATAAAGAGAGCCTGGGCTGATGAGTAAGAGGTAGGTGTTTGCATTGTGAATGTCTACATTTGGTCAGATGAATCTTCCTCCAAATCATTTTGTGTAATGAAGGAGCCTAAATATAGGTTCCCATTATTAGAAATCACATTGTTTTTTTCTGCTGTGCTTTCAGCTAGTTTCCTAAGGTAGACACCCCTGCTTTGTCACTGCCAATATTCTGATGGTTATTGTACTTTCTAAAACTTTAAAGGCCACACTCATTTTGCCTTACCTTAGTCATGTAGTCAAAATGCCTAAAAATTAAATGCCTAGTTTGTTGATTGTTCAGACTCCTCCTTGAAAATATTTTAATCCTAACTTATGTACTTCAATACCTACTGTTAAGGAAGAGGAGTTCAGGTCGAGCTACAAGGACATTTACTAGAACCACAGCAATTCCTATTACCAAGGAATGCATGTGCAAGTTTGCGTTACAATGTTTGTATCAGACTCACCTTCCAGTTTAAGTTGCTCAGTGTTCCATCAGCTCAGAACAATGATCTCAGAGGAAATCAGGGGTTTAACTAAGCCTAATATCTGCATGTTTTCACCTGTGTCACAGTAATATGCAGGTATCATGGTAAGAAACAATCTAAGAGTTAACACCTGGTTTAAAAGAGGGTTTTGAGATGGTGTTTTAAGAAGAGCTGTGCCAATTTTAAGACAAAAGTCCTATTGTGCAAATCATAAAGCAAGATAGCTTTGAGTAATTATATTAAGAGTTCTGGGGACCCAAACAACTCTTCTCTAGCAGTGTTTTGTGATTGCAGGCTAAAAGTGCCCTGAGAAGCAGGGTTTATGAACTCAGGCTCATTTACACAGGTGGAATTCTATTGCCTGACATGGCTGTGAATACAGACTTCTGGTCTCCTTTGTAAATGCTAATGCAGATGCCCTATTTTAAAACTTTCATCACACTCACAGGTGTATAAACTGAAAATAAATCAGAGCACCAGGGAGGAAGGAATCATTATTTACATAACTTATTTTTTTTCAAGATACGTGAGATATTTAGTAACTGGAACTAACAGAATATTTTTAAACTGATGGAGAAAATTGTCCATTCATGCTAAAAGAGCAGAGGAGGAGAATGGAAGTGGTATGACTCACCACAGCACAGTTCCTTTTCCTTTTCATCATGATTCTTATTTTCATTCTGCTTTCCTAAAGCACTTTTTTCCTCCAAATGATCAGATACAATGGCACATATATAATAACTTCTAGAACAGCTTGAGCTGTGAGATAGGATCTGATCTGTGTGGAGTTGTGGGAGGAACCAGGGGTGCCTACTAAGTACAATTAATTTCATCTCATTTTCCTTTCTTTCATGGAAAAGTCTGTTTTCACACAGGAACATTTTCAGAAGGCCCAGAACAAAAAACAAGGGGAAATGAGCTAATTTACAGCTACATTTTTATGTAGCAACTTTGGATTTCATTATGAGCTGGATTTAGGTTTCACAGCTGCTGGAAAGCTGCATTCTCTCTGTTTAGTGATTGCTTGCTGTATTCTATTTTTAACCTCTGAATTACAATTTTTGAAACAAATATACAGAATTCTTTTGATGAAGTTGTATTTCTTATTATGTGCACATATGGGAATACATGACTGTGTGAAGGAGGAGGAGTTCAGGCCCAGCTATAAGGACATTTACTAGATCCACAGCACTTCCTATTCCCAAGGAATTCGTATGCATGTTTGTATTAGATTTAGACATAAGATACTAGACTATGTGTAAGATCACTGCATGATCTTACGGTGAAATATTGGAAATCATAGATATTCAAAGCCATGTTGCAATTTTGTACAACAGGATGAAGGAAGAGATCTCCCAGTGTGAGCCATGCAAATGACTTTTAAATCGCTGTGCTGATCGGGCTTTAGCAGAAGCAATGTTTACAAGTGTTTCTGTGATTACAAACTTCAGAAAAACAGCAGACAGTGGTAAACATTCACAAATCCTTCCTCATTTTTGAGCAACATTTTTCTGTGGCATCTATTGTACAGAGATCTACAGATCTAGCATGACTTCATTACCCTAGAGAACAAATTTAATCCAGGAATTAGCTCATGTGCACAAGATAAAGCAGGGCTGAAAGCAATTTATTTGACATAAAAACACATTTAGGACCAGATACTGATCCTACTTATGCACCTGGAATAATGTGCCAGGGCTGAACTCTAAGCCTATTGAGGTGAGTGGAAAAATTTAAATCCTAAACTGTGTCTTGTGGATAGCACAATTTGGGTAATACAGGTAACAGTGAAACATGGTATTACTCTAATTTCACAGAATCACAGAATCGCTTGGTTG
>NW_010161227.1:0-556 GCF_000695765.1 Mesitornis unicolor | reverse complement strand
AACATACACATTTTGTGCAGGTTATAGCTTCTCCAACATACACATTTTGTGCAGGTTATAGCTTCTCCTTAAAACATGGGGCTATTAAACTAATTTTGTGTCTCTTGCACCTAAAACAGCACCCAAATCCACTGCTTTTTCCCCCTAAAAGCAACGATTTTGGTTTTGGGAGGCACTTGGGAACCTCCTCTTGTTTCCTGGTTTGCATTTGGGTTACTGCCTAAAAAAACCTCTCCTGTTCTAATCCAGCCTCATTTTCTGCTTCTCTTTTACTTGGTGTTCAGTATTGACTTACTGTCTTTAGTACTCTTTTCTATGTAATTACACTCTTTTCTATTATTACTTTTTTATTCTACTTTATTCTACTTCTCTGTCTTGGGTATTAGCTTATTGTCTCTAGTATTCTTTTCTATCTCATTATTTTAACTTCCTCTCTTTTATATTCTCTGGTGATTCTATTCTTTTCTTTGCTTTTCCCGTTCTTCTCAAGCTCTGAGCTCTCGCTGTCAGAAATTACACCCCACAACCGCGCTGTCCATCCCACCTCCTGTCCCTC
>NW_010161226.1:0-671 GCF_000695765.1 Mesitornis unicolor | reverse complement strand
CAATAGCCCTATAATCTTCCCAAGTGGCCATAATCTTCCCAAGTGGCCAAGTGAAACCCAATGCTTTACTGTGGGGAGGCAATGGGTGTCAGTGTTTAACCCCTTGGAGCAGCTCAGCCTCACTAAAAGGGTAAAAGTGAGAAAATCAGTGCAGTTGCTGAGCTGTAGGGTAGATAGGACCAAAAAAGCTGCATCTAAGATCAAGCTTGAGCATAAAACGCTGCACGGTGCTGCATGGAGAGCTGTCCTGGGTGAGGAACCCAGCGAGGGTGGCGGTGGTGGCAGCTTGGCGGGACTGGAGTTTGGTAAGACACTGGGGACAGCGGGGCTGGGAAGGAGCTTTACTGAAAGTCCAAGCTCCTCCTGCACATGTAATGGTTTAGGCAGTTGTTTAGGAGCTCTCCCCACCCAAGGAGGGGAATTGGGAAAAGGAGAGGAGACCCCTGGGTTGAATGAAAACGGATTTAGTAAAATAATAATAATAACAAACTGATGTTAATATAAAAGACACGAAGGTATGCTCTGCAGTGAGTGCTAAATAACAGCACTGCGAGCACCACAGACCATGATGGTCACACCGAGCAGGGGAGCGGGCCTTGGGAGCAGGATGATGGGTGAGACCCTCTGGTGGTGGCAGCCATCGAGGAGAGAGCTTCACCAAGGCCAAGGGC
>NW_010161225.1:301-1426 GCF_000695765.1 Mesitornis unicolor | reverse complement strand
CATGGGGCTGGGGCCTGGGAGCCACCCATGGCTGTTGGGCAACCCTCTGGGTATTTGGATGTACTGGGGATGTAGACTGGGATGTACTGGGAAACCCCGTGCATTGGGAACTAGGACGTATTGGGAGCCCCGTGTATGGGGTACTGGGACCCACTGGTGCTGGGGACTCTGGGGACTGGGACCCACTGGTGCTGGGGACTGGGATGTACTGGGAACCCCATGCATTGGGCACTGAGACCCAGTGGGAAGCTGGTGTATTGGGCACTGGGACCCATTGGTGTTGGGTGCCCTCCCCCCAGATATTGGGGCCTATTCACGCTGGGGCCCACTGGCACTGGGCACTGGGATCAACTGATGTAGGACCCCTCCCATTGGGCACCCCAGGCACTGGGAACTGAGGACCCATCTGTACTGGGACTCGGTGCTGGGCATCACCAGGATCCACCAGTGCTGAACACCCCGGGCACTGGGACCAGCACCTTTGGGTACTGGGACCCATGGGTGATGGGCACTGGGATGCACTGGTGGCACTGGCATTGAGCACCAGCACTGGGCACCCTGGCCACCAGGAACCCACTGGATTTGGCCACCCTCACGCATGGGCACTTGGACCCACTGGTGTTATCATTTCGGGTACCAGACACCAGGACTTTGGGGTGCCACCACGGGCCATGGGGTGGGTGGGGGCACACAGGGACCCTCCCAGGTACCTGAGGATGTTCTCGATGCAGCTACGCTGGCGGAAGAGGGCGTTGACCACGGGGGTGCCCTCGGGGACCAGTGGGGCCTTGCAGAGGAAGGCGACGATGGAGAGGATGCTGTGGAAACCCTGAAACTCGGGGTCGGCCTCAGTGCAGAAGGTGACGCGTTGGCACAGCTCCGTCAGGATGGCCAGGTCCAGGATGATGGGGCTGGCCAGCAGCGAATCCTGCGGGTGACCCACAGGGGTAAGACACCCCCCGTGGGGACGTGCCACCCCCCATGGGGATGTGTCACCCCCCACGCACCTCGCAAGTGTTGTGGATGACGATGGTGTTGGTGCCACCCATCATGATCTCCGAGGTGTACTCGTCCAGCGCACGCTTGCTGTCCCCCACGTAGGGCACGTACTTGATCACCACCTGC
>NW_010161225.1:0-274 GCF_000695765.1 Mesitornis unicolor | reverse complement strand
GCCCCCCCCGACCTCATCCCCCCACTCACGCAGTGGTCGGGCTTGTCCTGGGGGCCGTAAAGGACAGGGTTGGCCTGGACCGTGTCATCCACCACGTTGCTCTTGGAGATCTCCTTGGACCGAAACTGCTGTGGCGCCGAGAGGTTCTTCCCATCATTGTTCCCCAGGTGGTTGTAGCTCACGATGGACTTGGTCTGGGCAGGGGGGTGTGGACAGGTCACCTCCTGTCACCTTCCCGTCACCCTCAGGACCACCCTGTCCCCTCGTACCTTGA
>NW_010161224.1:975-1252 GCF_000695765.1 Mesitornis unicolor | reverse complement strand
ATTGTGTGCAAGTCCCTGCCTTTATTTAGTGAAAAGTTGCTCACGCACAGACACTTGGTGAAAACAGGGGTGCCAGGGGTGCTTTAATATGTGGGCATCTTGGAAAGGTAAGATGGGAAAACTTTAAGGATAACCACATCCTTCTTTAGCATCATCTGAAGGTCAGCAGGGAGAGATGATGTCCTTGATCACTTACAGTAACACGAGGTGGTCAATACAAGAATCCAGGGTAGGGGCCTCAAGCACCTTGGTGAGTGGACTCCAGTGTTTGGGAGCG
>NW_010161224.1:0-405 GCF_000695765.1 Mesitornis unicolor | reverse complement strand
GAAGGGACCCAGTTTGTCAGAAACCATTGCAGGTGGAAAGTGGCTGTATGGAGCCCCCTGAGACAAGTCACAGAAATTGCTGTAGGAGGTGAATTGAGTTGGTTTGCTGAGGGGAAAGCCGTCCAGCTGGCTGGATCAAGATGGATCAAGAAGAACAGCCAAGACTTTATGTCAAATCATCGACGGTGGCAAATTTCCTGTGAGGGTGGTTCCAGAGCAACTGGCAGCTCAGAGGGAAACCCGTGGGGGCTGCCACACGACAGTTGCCCAGGAAGAAAACCTGGTTGTAGAAGTGAATCATGAAGACACCCACATACCCAATATGATGGGCCATTGAATAATATAAAATCCAGCAGGTAGACCAGGCTGCTGAAAGTGAAGTGGTTCAGGTGGATTGAGACTGGC
>NW_010161223.1:0-4690 GCF_000695765.1 Mesitornis unicolor | reverse complement strand
TATAAAGAAGAAGGGGGGCGGGGGAGCGGGAGGGAAACGATCTGCAGGACAGGGGAAGGGGGAAGTACTGGCAAGGAAGTGGGGATGAAGAGGAAAGCACTCAGCAAGCGCTTACTGACAGCTGATAAATGGGGCTCTGAGGAGCCCGATCCCACAGACCGGTCGGGGAAAAAAACAGATGAAATGTAAAGTATAAATTACACTAGGGATGGGAGTCCAGCTAGAGGGACTCTGGGTAGAGAAAGGGGAGAGGAGGAAGAGAAGGCACTCAGAGTCTACAAACTATTTAGTGATGCGTTCAAGAGAAAAGTAAAACGCGAGCATAGTTAAAAGGTATCGCCGGAGAAGAAAAACTGATTGAGAACGAACTCGAGCTGATGTTGAGATTCTCGTGGCGACGACGAGAGATTTTAGCAGCAGCAATATATAAATATCTCTCTCTCTGCCTACCAAAAGGCAACAGATAGGGACTTGAATATCAGCTTGAATACCAATTTAGGAACTCACGCTTCCTTGGAAGTGCTAATTGGGGAGGGGGGGGAGGACAGTGGGATAGGAACCTGGGAGAAAGAAGGGAAAACTATAAGAAGCTGAGAGGAAAATCAACACAGAGTACTGCAAAACCACGAAAGTATCTCTGCTGTATTTTTACATTCCAAAGTAAACATAAAAGAGTCTTTCAAACTGTCAGGGGCCCTCAGATCAGGTGGACAAACAGCGCTGCAAAGCTAACGTCTCCCTCTTTTGATATTATTCACACCTAGGCTAAACTGTTGTTAAGATGAGAGTGCGGAAAGCAACCTCAAGCCCACAAAATGAGAGAGAAGTTGTTGATTCATCTCCGTATTTTGGCACTTTCTCCCCATTTTCCAGAAGGTGCCTGGAACAGTTAGTAACAGAGAAACTTCTTAATTTTAAAATAGCTTCATAACTTATAGAGGCCAAAAAGACGAGGAAAAAGCCTGATTTTGCCTTCTTCCTCTCTCGAGTAGAAATTTGCAGAATGGGTTAGACTCAGAAGTGTACTCAGCCCCACTGAGAATGAACCTTGCTTCATAAGGACGTGATGAAAATTGAACATTAACGTGATGGCATGGGACTGATCTGATCTGGCTCTGTTTCATTTTGTTAACAAGCTATAAAACTCACCACACGGCTGGAGTCGTGCACGTTGTAGACTCTACCTTGCTATCTGAGGTACTATCGTCCCTGTCGAGACGAGTCCAGGGAAAATGAGTTTTAAGTCAGAACCTCTAGGAATAGCAGACCTCTTTTATATAGTATTTTTTGGCAATTCCACTACAATATAAGAAGCAATCAAGTCCTGTTCGGCAAGACGCAAGCACCTTGAAACAGAACTTTAAATTATCTAGTAAAGCTTTATAATAAAATTACCTAGCTGAGGAATAGTAGCTAATTTCCATGCATTCTTTCAATTTTAATAAAAGATACTAAGAAATTGAAATTTGGAGACAGGGTAAATTGTAAGATTTTAAATACGGAGTTTGTATTCACCTGCGTTTAGCTTATTCAAAGTATTCCTCTTGCTGCAGTTATCAGGGCTATGAATTTAACAACAGGAAATAGCTGTCTTTCCAGATACTGCTATGTCCTTTTAAATCTTTAATTATAAGAATTCCCGTGATTGGTCACTAACACTTCCCTTGTAACACATTTAAACCTGCTACAAGTAAAGGAAACACGTTGACTTTTTGCATATCTAGGAGATTTGGCGTGGGGAAAGAAAGAAAAAAAAAAGCGCTCCGTTAGAAAAGAGATGTAATCAGAATAGAAGGACGAACAATGCTGCCCGAGTGTGCAATCCCATCAATTTGTTACTAGAAGTTGTTGCGGGTTTTTTCCTCCTGATTGTTTCTTGAAAGAAAAACCCACCCAAACCCAATCCTCAAATGTAGCGTCCTCCTCATTAAGTACGAGGTGGTAATGGGACAAAAGATAATTAAGGCACCAGAGAAATCTAACCTCCCACCTAGCTCTAAATCGGAGGAGTATCTCGCTGCACTTCCGAAAATCCTATGCAGAGAGTGACTCCTGGCTGGGGCAAAACAGCGCAGAGAAGCGTCCGCACTCCCAGGCGGAGCGCAAGTGATGCTCTCCAGCTTGTTGCTTCCCCTGTGTGATCAATTAAGTTACAGATGTAACACGCAGTGCCAAAGAGCTGCAACTTCTCCGCGATAGAAAAAGAGGACTCCTTGGGCATTGTATGCAAATATGCTTGTATGTGTGCTGCACAGGAATAACTGTGGTTCCCTCTTTGCATAAGTGAACACCCGCCGTGTAGATAAGTGTACATGTGCCGAGAAACAAGAAAACTCTTTTAACTTTTAGAGTTACCATACGTTTGGAGACCTCGTTTTTAATTACTTCCCTTGCTTTTTCTTCATTAATCCTAAAACCAGGCATAGCAGCCAGCGCAGGCAGACGTTGAGGAGGGATGCTGCTGTGGGTCCTTGCAGAGGAAAGGGATCGGAGGCGCTCGGTTCACTTACCTGTCCACAGCTGTCATTGCAGTTTGCACCATCTTTCTCATTAAATGCGTTAAAGTAAAGCAACATTAACAAGACAAGCAACCTGTCTGTGTGTTAAGTTTTGCATACCGCATCTTTAACGTGATGAGCAACTCCTGTAGAATTGGTGGAACAGTCGCAGAAGTTTTGATTTAAAGGGAAAGGAATTCCACCTTAAAAGCAGTTCGCCCAATACTAAACTCTCCTCTCTCCCCAGTTAATGCCGGACAATTAACAGGCATATTTATAAATTCCCTCTGCTGACATTCTCCGAAAATGAAGACTTTTCATAGGCTTGTTAAAAATGTTCAGAGAAACTTTTGCAAAATTATCATCAGCATCTGAGAGAAAGCTAAAGGAAAAGAAGTTAAAACCTGATCATCCAATTGGGAGAAAGTTTTGTTAGACTGGATAGAAGCATATTACTACACGTTTCTTCATAAGCAAACACATCAGCTGATACGAGTTCCCCTAGAACGAGAACCTCTGGAGATCTCCTAAAAATTTGGGGGACGTTTGTATTTTATAGAGTCCAAAGCTTAAGATCTGTCCAAAAACAAAAACTCTGAATTCCTTACAGCGTCATCTGCCAACACAATGTATTGTCCCAGCGGAAAGAGGATCAAGCAGATTTTAATGTCATTTGAAACTGTGCATCATCTTGATAGTGAAGCAAAAAGCCGCAGCAACAATCTCCCCACACTACCTCTCCGTTGAAAAAAAAAAAGGGTGGGTGGGGGGGAGGACACGACACGACACTGGAAAAACCACATAAACTTTTACAAAGAAAATAAAAGCAAGTTTGACATGAAAACCCCTTCCTGTATCGGAAAGTTCATTTTAAAGGTCCCCTCTGTAAATCTAAAGTGCAAACACCAGGCTAAGGTAGTGAGTGGCTGGAATTTACATGCTGATAAGAGAAGACTGTTGTACTTACAGTGACAGAGGGCAGGCTGCGGAAGAAAAGCTGTTTGTGTTAGCCTGAGAGTCACCCAGGGCTGCAATGAGAGGAGAAGAGAGGAGTGGGAGTGCCAAGCTGGATACACCTTCACCGCATCTCATCACATCTGCCAGCCTCTCTCTCCCTCTCTCTTTCATTTCCACATTCCCTTTGTTCCTGAAAAAAAAAAAAACCACCAAAAAAAAACCCCTACACGTCACATCAGTCCCCAGATGCAGTCTACACCAAAGAAAAAAAATGAATAATTCAATCAAACTGTGCATAGTCTCTAAGGCAATAAATCTATTGCACTTAAAGAAACGAAGGGTAATTACCGCTATAGAATTAGAATAAGGCCAGAGCGCGCAGGGATCCCAGGGTCCGTAAACTCCATGGTCAAATAAAGTTTCATTTATTTAATCCTTTGACAACCCCAATGTAAACTAAAGGAGAGGAACTGAACTTACTTCAGTTGGGTTTGAGAACGCTTGAAATGAATGTTATAAAAGGAGAGCGCTGGTGATCTGTAACCAACACAATGCAAGGAAGTAGAAGCGTTTCACCGCATCACCTCCAGGGTCCGTTCCCCCCTCCCTAATGAAGAGCAGACCACACTCTCACTTCCACAGGCTTCTGCTGTTCTCTGCAAGTGCAACGGGTCAAGGGGAACCGCGGGCAGCCAGCAGCCGCCTTACCTGCTCCTAGATTGCCAACAAAGCCTGAGAAAAACTCAGGGTAACCGGCAATTTTGTTCCACGCTCTGGCGGAGAGAAGCCATGGGGGATTTGCACCGGCACGGATTGACTCGAAACGCTGCCCCTGACTTCTGGATTTGTGCCGGGCTGAGTTTGGGGACTGCCTGCCGGGGGGCGGGGGGGGAGCACGCTGGGGAGCGGATCCCAGCTGGGCAGGCGGCGGCAGCGCTGCCGGAGCGCTGCGACAGACCGGCCGAGGTAGGATGGAGGAGAGTCGCACTTTTCCCTCTCCTACTTCTAACGTTTCTCCCTCGGCTCGGAGGTAAGATGACTCTATATTGTGTTTATTCTTTCCGGGTAACTCAGGTCCCAGGGGCATGCTTCTGTATTAATGAGAGCGGCGGCTCAGGGCTGTGTCTCAGATCGTTAGATCAAGCTGGAGTTTAATGTCTGCGTCTGCTGCTTTACACTTCCAATCTCATTCTTTGTAAACTTCTCCTGAGGGTCTGAGGGAGGAGAGAGACAAG
>NW_010161222.1:0-7687 GCF_000695765.1 Mesitornis unicolor | reverse complement strand
TGATTCTGTGATTCTGTGATTCTGTAATCAATAGAGGTGAGGCCTCAATTCATCCCTAGGGGAAGGGCACAGGAATTTGGAAAAGACTTGCAAATTAATCAAAATCTGTGAGATCAAATCTGACACTACCTATTAGAAATATGAGATTAAAATTGCCCCAAGGGAAGAACTTCATGAGCAAAGTGACAGATGTGAGAAAGAAATGAAGGAGAGTGTGCAGCATTGCTGGGACTGCATCTGGTACCAGGCAAAGAAGGTCTCTGCCACAGGGTATGTACAGGCAGCCATTCAACTGGTCTGGGTGGCAGGGGAATTAATGGGAGGGTATGAAATGTCCAACCAAGACTCACAGGCAAATTCCTATTTAAAAGCACTGTACCTTTTCATTGCATGGATTTTTTCAATTACTGCTTTCAGATAGGAAGCTCTTGAGTTGCTAAATTGGAGAACTCTACATTTTTTGCTACCTTCCTTGAGGACATGGTCTGTAGCCAATGAAACTTTTTGATTATTAACACTCCATCTACCTTTCCTGTCCTCTTGGTGCTGGCTGTAAATTAGGTGTTCCTCAGCGTCTGCAACAGCCAAGAACATTGACAGAGATTTATCTGAATCTACATCAGCGTCCACAAGCCAGGGTAGGCATGACTTTGAGGCTTTAGTCCTAGATCTGAAACAGCCTTTGGCTGCATGTAGACAGCAAGGCTCATTTGGGTTAAATTTCAGATTCATTTTTCCCCGACAGCCTTTGGTGGCGCTGCAGGGTAAGAAATACAGGCCCTTAAAGCCCATTTAAAACTAACCTCTCATCTGCAGCACAAGCTGCAGCACGTGTGAGAGGAATGACAAATTGGAGCTTAGGTTTAACAGCTTGTCCCAGTATAATAATTTTATGTTCTAAAGACAAGAGCTGATTAACAAATTTTAAAAAAGAGGAGACCTAAAGTAGGAAATACACTGTCTGCTAAACTAACCTTCTGTAAAATAATTAAAAATCAGAGTTAGAAGGTTGGAAAAGGCCAATGAAAAAAGAATCAACAAATAAGTATTTCTTATTAAATAAGAATTCATTTCTTATCAGCTGTGAATCTGGCTTCTTCTAACAGAAATTCAATGTTCTGATAAAGTATTGGGATGGCAACTTGTGAAACTGCCATTCTCTCCAGATCCACGGCAGAGGTCCAAGCAGGCAAATGTAAATGCCCTGACATGGCTGTGACAATACACTTAAATCCTCTGCCAGAGAGACAGTCAGTCTGGGAAAAGTAGTGGTGTTTGTTCTGCATCCCCAGTTCAGGCCTCAGTCTCCCTGCCAAACCTGGCGCCCCTGCCAATAAGGGAGGATGCTAGTTGATGTCACTTGCTTTGCTTTTACAGTGTGGCTGTTTGTTCAGTGGAGATTAGAAAGACAGCAAATTCATTTCACACAGGCTATCAAAAATGCATAAATGGTGGCACTAGCCATCACAAGCCACTTCAGTGAGACAGAAAATCTGAACTCATTTAAAGGGACAACAGTTTTGATAGTTTTCCCTAGTTATCTTTGGCAGGAGAGATCTCAGGACATTGAAATGCCTTTGTGATATCCTTTGATGAAAATCACATAGAAGACCTTGAAAGAACCATCTCTTATGCAAATGTTTGGTTGTTTTTTTTTAACGTAGGAGCAAAAGGTACCTCTTAACTGCTCATTTTTATGTCAACAAGTGCAGGCTAGTGGAAATAGCACATACACAAGGTCACTGTTCAGAACTTCCCGGTTCATGAGTTACCTATTATTGTGAACCTGAGGTATTATTTATTTATGACTGCTTTACTGCCAAATTTCAATTTCCAATGCACATTCCTGAATGGCTTTATGAAATAAAGCCCTAATGTGGACCCTAAGATGCAGCATTTTCCATTGCACTGAAGTTTCCATGGCTGACAGTTTTCTTGCTTCAGATTAATGGCAGTCTTTCCAAAACACTGAGAGAAGGGAAGAGAAAAGGGGTTAGATTTCAAAAGCTCTTAGATGCCTACAGATAGCTATAGGTGTTGAGTGGGATCTTCCCAAGCGCTACGAGAAAGCCTGCAAGAAAATGATTCCTACTGTAAGGTTTATAACCAAACATTTCAAAATACACTGAAATATATTGAAAATGACATTTCTTTGGTTCCCATTCCTTTGATGCAGAGCATAAGGCCTGACTTAATAGTATGTCCAAATAGGCAAAGAAACAATAAATCCCACATCCCAGTAAAGAAGACGAGAGTTGCAAAGATTTGCAGTCCAAGGTGTTGTCATTTTCCAGTTGTCACAGTTATTTTCATATTAAGTACGAGTAGCACCCACCTTCTCTGCCCACTTCTGGCTCTCCAACACAGTATGTGTTCATGGATTTACCTGAGGAATTTGTTAAGATCTCCATGCTTCATATACTCAAAGACCATGATGAGTGGATCACCCTCGACACAGACACCGTAGAACTTGACAATGTGCTCGTGTTGCAAGTTAGTTAGCAGCTCTGCCTCACGGTGAAAGTCCTTGCGGGCATTGTCACTGGCATCCTTCAGTGTCTGATGGAGAAAACAAAAATGTAAGCAAGGGTAAATTGTTCACAGAAAGTAGCAAACATGTGGGATGGCACTGTAAGGGTGGGATGAGGTCACTCTACTGCATGAAGGATGGAGGAAGTATTTCTTAGTAAGTTTTTTAGAAATGCAGATGTGATGTTTAAGTGCAATTAAATAATGGCAGTATAGTTTTCACTCTCCTGTCACCCATCATCCCAAGCAACAATTTTTCTTGTAAGAAGATGTAGGAGCACTCATGATCTTACTGTGACAAGTGTTCTTCAAACACAGAACAAATAAACTGATCTTATCAAAAAAATGTACTAGTACACAGCTGGCGTAAGTGCTTTAACATTTAACACATTCCTGTTGGTATTCACCTTTCCCATAAGTTCTTTAATATAAAGCTCTGCTTGTTTAAAATACTTAGGGGGAACAGAGGTGCATTCTTTATGTATTACTAACATCACTATTGCTGATGTTGGCCCCTGTGGTGTGCTACATATTAGGTAGATTTATGCAGGAGTATGTCCCTGCACCGGAACTTGCTATCTGAGATTTCAGCCAGAAACTCCTTTGATATTCAGTAAGTCTACTCACATGTCTAAGATTAAACATATGTATAAGTAACTGGAGGATAAATCTTAAATTGACAGACAGAGATGCAGTAGACGCAGATCAGAATTCTGGGGTGTTAATTCCTCTCATCCCCTTTTATTTATACAGCTCTGAACTCTTGCATATTTTCATGTGGAAGGAAATGTATCAACACTGGATGAAACAGAAGGCTTAAATGTTGCATAATGAAATAATGCTAATTTAGCTGCCACACAAAGGCACTTTTGGATCTCTTCTTAAAAACTACACTTGCTGAGCAAGGAAACATATTCCTGCACCAAAAAAGCAAATTCTGACACCAAATAAATGAAGAATAATTGTAATTGACAATAAACCACTACTAGGCTCTACTTTCAAAAGGTGCAGGGGTTGCACTGCACTGATTCATACAGTATTTTTAAAACAGTAAGAGAAAGGTAGCAGGTTACCAATGCTCACAGATTATTATTCACAGAAAGAGATGTCTGGGCTGTATACCTCTGGATTTTAACTACACCTAGACTTAATACAAAGCAAGATGAGACACAAAAGTAGTGTCATTGTTTTAACCAAAGATGCCTTTTCCTGGCCATCTAGTCACTTTATTTTCTACACTGAATTCACATACAGAGCATGGGACCAACTGCATTCATCAGGACAGACACAGAACAAGTTGATACTGTCCAATCATTCTGCCAACAAACCCCGTTTTTAGCTGTGGTAGTCACGGTTTGTTCAAGGTTTTTTTTTGAACAGAGGCATTTATGTCCACTTTTCTAGTATTATATATATGCATGTGTGAAGAAGGGTCTAAAAGATGACTGTCAGAGAAAACACAGAGAATACTCGTGAAACTGTAACAACAGGTCTTGGAAAAAGGAACAGCTACCATAACAAAGTCCAGATGGGGGGACAAGGTGCAAGGCAGACTGGATAGCCACCTACCAAGTTCAGCGGCTTTTCCCTTTGGATTTCAGGCTCTATGGGTCCTAGAGGCAATAGAAATTTCTCATGCCACAGACGTCCCTTCCCTAAGAGGCCCTCTTATTAATCTCATGTGTCCTCAGGCCCAGAACACTTCTTCCACAAGTTTCAGACAACAAGAATATCGCATCATCAAAGCTTCACAAAGTATCATATATTAGTATACACAGCTATATCACCTAAGGTGGATATTAAATTGGCTGCCTACTATGGTCCCCACACAATCACATCTGAACCAAGCGAGGACTGAAACTGAAATGTCTTCCAACACTTCCTGGCTCTGGGATGATGCTTTAACATGATACAAGCATCAACCCACGGTCCAATCTACACTATATAATGAAATCACTAGGAACAAGTCTGTTCTCACTTAAGTTTCCTCTGCTGGTTTCATGTATAAAGCAATTTAGAATTTATAAAGCAAGACTGTAATTCTTCCCACAACAGAAGAATTTCCCAATTAGAAAATCAATTCATATAAAAACCATTTTTAAATAACATCAACCTGGAAAAAAACTGTCAGGGAGATGCATAGGCTGATACACTTTCCAGCTTTTTTCTTTCCCTGGAAAGACAGCAGAAATGCTGACAGCTCTGCCCTGTGAGGATGGCATATTATATATTTCAGAAGAGGCTTTTTATCTCACAGAAACAGCAAAATTATCATATGACAGAGCAGTTGCCATGGTAATTACACATTTTCTGTCAAACAGTAAAATGCATAAAGGTCTAAAACCAAGGTAAAACTCAGACAGGGTTTCTACTACCAAGGGTCAACTTGTATTTCTGTCACCCACAACCGAAAAAAAAAAACCTTTTCACTGTTTCATGCAGCACACAGAATAGACACAATACATCAGAGATAGCTGACACAGGAAAGGAGGAGACTGGAAAATGAAAAATTAAGTACGCAGAGTTTACATAGAAATGACCCTTACTAATGCATTTAGCTTGTTCTCAGTGCAAGAGAAAAAAAAACAACACAAAAAACCCCAAAAAAACCAAAATAAATCCGTAAGAGCACAAAAAGAGAAAAAGACATATTCATTATTATCATCATGACAAGTACACCAAAGCTCTGCATACAAAGCACTCTCACCAGTCAACAGGAGTATTTTCCAAGTAGGAACTGAGATACAACCGCATGTAGTTTCCAGCCACTCAGGCCAGCAGCTAAGGAGTAAGGACATGCTCCCTAGGGCAGCAGGGGGATTCCCTGGCTGTTATGGGAGCTCCACATCTGCTGAGATCATCCTTGTGACAGTCGGACCACCACCCCATGCTTATTCTCCTCCACAAAGTCCTTGCCCAGGTGTCCATGTACCATCTGGTCTCTGCAGACCTGTGTTACGCAGCAAGTGCAAAGTGCCAGCTCCTTAGTCCACCCCGACACCACAGCTCTGTGTTCATGGGTGAGGCAAGGGGGAAGCAGAGGGATGTGACTCACATCACCATCAGTGTGACCTGGTAAAGAAACTCTCATGACAGCTGACCTTTATACTGTTTCAGCATCAGAAAATGTTCTGCACCTCACACACACAGCAGTCAGCCAGCTGAGCACAACCCTGGAGCAGCACAGAGTGGATCCCTCTCCAATCTCTCAGGGGAGCCAGAGGCAGCTGCTAAGCTGTGCCCTGACAGTCATCCTCACCTCCAGCTCTGGCCAGGCTAAACTAGTGCAAGGCAATGCTTGGGGATCCGACCCTATGAGGAGATGATACTGCGGCATGGCAAAATGGCCTCCAAGGAAACTTTTCCTTACTCCACCCTCTGTTCTTTAAGAGTGCCTGCTGCAAATGATGTACTAATGTGATGTACAAACTCACCCAGTGATAGGGTTGTACAATGCCCATGCAACTAGCTTAACCTGTGGTTAAGCTCCTGAAGTTTGACCCACAGAAAGCATTTCTAAACACTCAGTGCTCCCACCAAAAAACTTTATGGTCAACACAGATTTAAACAGATTGTCTTTCTCCTCTTCCCAGGAGCAAAAGCTCAAGCACGTTTAGTTGTTTGTGCTAAACCTGATTTGTATCTTCCCAGATTTTTCTGGGCTTCTTAGCTCCTAAATAAGTTGCTGCAGCAATGTCAGCACTTCGGATACTGGCTGGCTGTAAAGGAGAAGAACATGTGTTGAGTCAGATGGTGATGCTCAGGGCCAGGCGCAAACTGCGCAGTTGTCCAGCAATTGGCAGGCACAGGCAGCTGTTAGGGACCATCAGCCACCCTGATCCACCCAGTGCAGGTGAGACTGTGCCTCCTTACTGCCAAAATCCTCCTGGCACTGCCTTACTCCTCACCAGGTACATACTCCCACTGGACTAAAGACTTTTATTTCGCTATCAAGCAGTTCCCTGAAGTGATAAAGGAAAGGTAAGTTCCACTCTGGCTTCACCACAATGCAATAAAAAATTCATTCAGATCTAGTTTTGTCATCTCCTATCTCTTTCTTTCTCCTGTCTATAAATGTATTCCTCTGGGGCTGAATTTTTGATGGAACAAGAAAGCATTCTACAGGTCCATCCTCTTTTCATGCTAACTACCAGATCAAAAAATATGTTTAAAAAATCAAAAATATGATCTACTAGATTTATTTTACTGTACGGTTTTATCCAAAATGGTTGCCTAATTGCGACTGGTCAGATAAAATTATTTTCTGATCCCTAGGCACAGTCCAAATTCTAAATGTGTATTCCCCCTGCATTTAATGAGGTGCTTCAAATGCTGAACACCTTGTTCAACTTTAGGCAGAACAGAGACGGAGATAAGAGATTGTTGACAGGGAGACTTTGCAAACTCAAGAGTGTAGTTTCATAAGCACTGTTTTCTAGTGTACATCCATAGCTGAGGTTGACAACCAATCTTGGCCTTTCCATTTTGAGGAACAAAAAGACTTGGTATGGTGAAGCAGGTTTGGTGTTCCAGCTCTGAGATCAAGCTGGAAATCCTCTTACTCCTTGGTACATTACAAATGTACTATGTAGTCTGTGCCCTTTAGAAGAACCAAATAAATACTTTTTATTTTCCCCAGAAATGTGAGAACTATTCTGTACACCTGAAACTCCAAGGTTATGGCTGCTCCCATGTAGTTTCTCCCTCCTCTGGACTGTACTTTGGAAGAGTTGACTGCATAACCAGGAATCACTCCTCCAGGTCTGACATACCATAACTTCTGGATTTTCATATAGCCAGTGTTTAACAGCACATGACAGTACTATCCACAAGTTTGTTATAACATTTCTGGCAGCTGTATTAAAGACAATGACCCACAGATAGTTTCAGTGGCTGAATAAAAGAATGGCACAATCCTGAAAAAGGCCTTTTTTGACTAGCAATTATACACATAACCTATTCACTTAGCTAGTAATAGATTATTTTTTTAGACACGAATATATGTCACATGTATTTTTAATGACCTAGACATTATTTTTGACTAATTATATTTTAAATAGATCATAAAAGATTTTGCCCCTTTGTGACAGTCTGTCTCCCTCCTTTCCCTTATGAAATAAGGGAACCAGGGTGCCCTGGTGACAGAAGATCCAGAGAA
>NW_010161221.1:0-715 GCF_000695765.1 Mesitornis unicolor | reverse complement strand
ATCCCCCGGCCTGGGGGCTCACGGCGCCGGTACGGGCCCGGTTTGGCCCTTACGGTACCCGGTTCATTGGGAGGTAGCGCCCCGGAGGTGACATCCCTGTCTGTGTCCCAGCAGGACCTGGAGTGGGACATGAAGTCCCAAGAGCTGGCCCTGGAGCAGCCCCTGGCCGCCCCCGAGCAAGGCCCCGCCGGGGAGGCCGAGTTACCGGAGGCCGAGATCTCCCTGACGCTGGTGACCGAGATCCAGGCCGTGGACAGGAAGGTGGACACCCAAGCCGCCCAGCTGATGAACCTGGAGGGGAGGATGAGGATGGGGGGGGCGGAGGGGATCGCGGGGGGGAGGGTGGAGTTCGGGAACCAACTGGAGAGCAAATGGACGGCGCTGGGCACCCTGATCCAGGAGTACGGGCAGCTACAGAAGAGGCTGGAGAACATGGAGAACCTGCTGAAGAACAGGAACTTCTGGATCCTGCGGCTGCCCCCGGGGGCGAAGGGAGAGGTCCCCAAGGTAACGGTGTCCCCTGCTCCAGCATCCTCCGCTCCGGCTTCGAAACGCGGCTTTTCCGCACGAACTCTGCGCTCGCAGCCGCGTTTTAGCAGGACGCTGCATCTCGTAGCGTCGTGGGGATGACACCGAGGTGGTGGCAGCGGTGATGTGTTAAGGGTAGGAAAGGTCTGAGGGGAACTGGATCCATGGGCTGAGGCCAATGGGATGA
>NW_010161220.1:0-907 GCF_000695765.1 Mesitornis unicolor | reverse complement strand
ACACCAATGTTTCTTATGTTCCAAGCCCCAGACTGTTGTAACAAACACAAGTCCTGAGATGTGACTAGATAAACTTAATCATGACCTTTCCTCCTAGCAGCTTCTATGGGGCTGTGTTTTGCATCTGGGCTGCATAAGGACCTCTAGCCAGGAAAATAACGAACGAGAAGAATAGGCCTTCAGTTGGAATCCACCAGATGCAGACCCACTACCTGCCTCCATTCACAAAGACCTTTGCCAAACAACTGCCTCTTTTAACCCAGATTTCAGATGTCTTGTCAAAGTTATGTTCTGAATCTTTCACTTCACCTTTCTTGCCACAGATCCAAATAACCCACCTGGAGTAAATGGACTGCCCCAATAACCCAGTGAGTCTGTATAGGGAGCCCAAATCGCCCAATACTTCTTTTCATGCTAGATATATGTGAGTTTTGATGTGTTTCTTTCACTGCCTTTTCTTCCTTTTTCTTTAGAAATAGAGTCTTACAAAAACAAAATGAAATATAAAACGCATTGTGGCCAATGTGCTGGAGAAGGGACAGCAGCTGCTTCAGGAGGACAAGATTGGCTGCAGGTAACTTCCTCGCCACCCTGAAGGCACAGGAACACAAAGTTCATAGAGCAGACACTGCCCACAGCCAGCCCATGGGCTCGCCCAAGGCAGGTGAGAGCCAGCAACTGTGGTGCTGCTCTCAGCCAGCGCTCAAGGCCTCTGCTCAGCGGGTGGGCTGCTGCCCACACACTTTCAGTGCTTCCATCTTCTCCTCCTTGCTACTCTGCTGCATGACTGCCATCCAGTCCTCGTAGGTATCATTGACAAGAAGCTTGCAGGGGATGCTGCATAGGAAGTCCTGCAAGGCCAAGGGCTCCAGGTGAGCCACTGAACACTCCAGGCCAGCCAGCAGCT
>NW_010161219.1:24762-33049 GCF_000695765.1 Mesitornis unicolor | reverse complement strand
TCTGTGCTCAGCCATCCAGGCAGTTTTTGACACACATGTGCTATGCTACCACCTCAGCAGCACATGGTGGGGTTTCATGTATATATGTGTCTATGTGGCTTCCCTTTTGCCTCAGTTTTTTATGGCACAGTCCCCATCCTAGTAGCTGTGCCTGGATTTTGCCACCAAAAAAACAGAGAATCTCAGAACTTGTCTCTTATTCCACTCTGAGCACCCTTTTACCCTATTGCCTTCAGATATTTAGGTATTTTAAATGAACAAAATAAATTAATGTGATATGACACAGATTTGTTGGAGCAACAGGACTCAGTGATCACGAAAGAGATGTTACAAATACCAAAAAAAAGGGCTGAATGATACTGAAGAAAGTACAATGATAAATGGAAGTGTGAAAAGACACACTGATGAGTGCTGCTTAATAAACCACAAATATTTTTCAAAAACCTCATCCAGGAAAAGCCATGCAGGGAAGAATCTTTCCTTTAAATTTTCTTTACTATTCGTAGCATATGAATTGGACTGTATGTAACAACAGAGCAATTAGTTTAAATACTGCCAATATTCTCACTGGTGATAATTGGTCGCTTCTTGCAAGAACATCTGTTCAATCTTTCTTAAGAAATGAAGTACAGATCCTGTTACCTAGACAACAGAATCCTTCTGAGCATCACACACTATAAAAGGGCAATATCAACCTAAGTCACACTTCATATTCAATCTTCCCACGGCTCCCTTATTGCTGTTAATACAACCAAATGCCGTGACTTTTTAACATTAAGCCTATATTTATCAGATCACATAAACTCAGGCCCACTTTCAGATGCATTCAAAGTAACAGCTGTGTTACTGCCCTTTGACCATGCAAGTCACTCTGCAGCTTTGCATCCAGCCAGTTTCCACCTCCACGGCTGCCAAGGTGTCAAAGCTGAAAATGCAACTTATGAGCACTCTGAGAGCCGGTCCTATGAAACTGAGAAATCTCATCTCAGTCCCCTTGAATGCGGAACAGAAACAGTCACCTTCTCCACTGTGCCCCTGGATTACTGGAGATAACTCAAGTGCTATGGGGACTCATCCCATACCAGCACTCACCGGTGCCCTCCAGCCAAATTAAGGAGACTAGCAGCAGATTAATCTCTGAAAGATGCCTTCTGTTGCCTTAGCAAACTCACCACAAATATTGATGAAATAGTAACAACAATGAAATGCACCAAATTACAAATTCCTGTGCACTTTAGTTGTTTTTTTCTGTGTGCATGTGACGGAGGACCACTGAACACAGATGCTCAAATGATGTGTGAAACCTAAGGATCAAGCACTGAGAAAGGACAAGAGAGCTCACTGGGGCAGAACAATCTGCAAAACAATCACCACCAGTCAACTATTACCTTAAATTCACCTCACTTCATCTTATTTCTGACAACACTCTAACCTACCTCTTGTCCTCCTGCACCTTCTTCCCTTCTTGGCTGCAAGAGAAGCAGCACTGGCTACCCTCAAATGCATGTGCTGTGGCTGTCCCTGTTAGGGGAGGAAACTTCTGTAGAAGAACCCCTATAGCTTTTATGCATTTGATATTGCACATGCAATAGCAATCATGTCCTGGGTATGTACTGAAAGCTTCAAGTTAATCAGTCAGTACAAGTCAACAGCACCAGAATATGTCAAATCAGAAAAGGAGAAAAGGTTATTAAACCAAGTATGAGCAATCCGTTCACCACAGACCACACAAGAGAACTGAACACTTTAGGACTTTACTACTGCAGACATGGCTGGTACTTTTATGGGAATGCTCTGACAAGTTATATTTCCACGCATTTTTGCTAGTATATATAACTACACAGAAAAAAAACCATGAACATCTGATAATCGAATAGATAGCATTTTGAGCATTAACTAGAGTAACCAGGAGCATGAAGTCTGACCATAGAAGATATGTGTAGGGTTTTTATTTGTTTTGCAGATTCTGCATTTTTAGAGGAGACTTCAAGGCCACTTAATTTGATATGACAGAAATGGAATAGTTTAAAAGAAGACTTTTATAGCAGCACCTTGTTCATCGGTGTATCATAGGAGAAAGATAATATTTAAAGTAATTGCAGTAGGATGGAAGTATAGATCTGTTTTTCAGGCCCATCTGTGTAGAAAAACCATCCATGAGTTCTGGAAGTACTGAAAAAGAAAATAAGAGCTTGAAAATGGTCTAGATATGAGATGCCCAGAAGAAGGAAAAATGAAATAATCCATCTGGTCTCAAACTGAAAATCTGGGCAATAAAGATAGCTGAAAATGATTAAAACTTAAGAACACAGAAGAATTCCTTATTTAGACTACAAGGCTTTGAGCAAGTTCAGTGAATTTCATATGTGGAACAGTACAAAAGACAATTTAGTAGCAGTAAAATATCTTTTAGGCCACGAGTATAATAAATACTTAGAGATATAATGTAAAGCTGCAAGGATCACCCATCCTCAGAAAAATAAAACAGACTAGATAAAATCTAGGCAAGAATAAAATCTCTACTACATAAGAAAAATAACGTGTCAAAAAAGAAGAAACAGTTATTAGTCTGAAGTGCAAAGATACTAAGGCAGATGAGGATACTGAACAAACCTTGGAGTTTGGTCAGGCAGAGATCTTTAATCACAGTAATAAGAAGCTTTTTTAGAGCAGAAGCTTAGAGATGTCAAACCAAAACGGATCCAAGACAGAGCCAGTGGACAGGAAACCACTGTATTGCTTGTAAATATTTAAGGCATCTGGAGATAAAGGGAGAAGAAAGCAAGGGAAATAGTACAAAAGGCAACTGAGGTAAAAAAGAAACTGAAGTAATTTAATAAGCAAGTGAAAACATGAAAAGACAATGAGAGTTGAGAAACAAACTCTGCAGGGGCGATGGGGTGGGATAAGTTCATTAGCACAGAAAGAAAAGGCAGAGGCTTCCTCAAATGTCTTCAAGAACTGGCAGCAGAGCTTGTATTTCGTAACTCTCTATAATAAGCGGGTGGATGTGGCACTTCAGGACATGGTTTAGTGGGCATGGTGGTTTCGGGTTTATGGTTGGACTTGATGATCTTAGCGGTCTCTTCCACCCTTAATGATTCTGTGATTCTACTGATAGCTTCTCTACATACACTGTTCACATATACAAAAGACTGATGACTTTTCCAATAGCACGACTACCCTAACTTCAGTATCCTCAGGTGGCTGCATATGAAAAAACTCAAGGTTAAGTATACTGAGCAATATACATACACCCACAATTTAGTACATGCACTCCCTAGAGGCAACAGTCAGGTTTAAGGAAGCATCCTGACACGGGTAATGAGATAAGAAAGATGAACACGATGCTCTTTCTACAAGGCACAAGCATTTTACCTGTCAGATGGCCAAATGCAGCACAGAACAAAACCAGGATGCTCACATCTTTCTTATCAAAATGCAAACTAAGCAAACTCTACATAGTAACACCCTCACACTGTAAACCTGTGGACAAGATGCATCATAGGATTAAAGGTATCCAGGCTACCCATTTAGTGACTATTGTACTGCTAACTACAGTCCTCTCTGTGTCTCAAAATCTCCATACAATAATGCAGCAAGTCATCACAAAGACAAGAAAAATCTCAGTAAGATACAATGGGCAGTGTATTTAAACAGAGCTGGTTTTCAGCTTACCACAAAAACAGACACAGAGGTTCACAAGAAAACAAACATCACACCGAAACATTTAACATAATAAAATTCAATAAAGTGATTAAAGTTTTAGTTAGAAGGTAACCTGACATCTTGCTATCAACAACAAACCTGACTAAAATTTACATACAAAACACAGTAGGGTAAAATATAGCTGAAGACTAAAAACACTATCCACTTAGCCATACACAGGGCTGAAACCAATGCCAAATGATGCATTGAAAAAAGCAACTTTTTATTAACATTTGATCAAGCCCTAAAGATTTTTCCACTGATGTTCCATTTTCAATCCAGCCATCTCTGTTCTGCATTAATTTATCCAGTTTAGACCCTACTAATAACATTTTATTTCTGCCTCACAGACTCAATCAGTGCAGAGAAGCCTCAGATAGCTTAAATCAGGATCAGCACAGACCAGTAAGCACGGCACTGTGCTGGGAGTACATTACAGAACCACCTGACAAGGATGGGGAATTGCATGAAGTCTTCTCTACAACTCAAAGAAGTCTCTGAACCACAAACCCTGGTTCTTTTGAAAGACCTTGCATTGGAGGTCCCCGACATCCACTGGAAGTGCAACACAGCAGGGCACAAGCAACCCAGGTAACTTTTGGAGGATATCAGGGACAACTTCTTGATACACATACTGGATGGGTCAACAGTGGTGGCACACAGCTGTACTCAAACAATGAAGAGAGAACTGGTTGGAGATGTGACACCTAAAGTCAGCTTTGGCTGTAGCAACCATCAACCATCAGTTCAAGATCCTGAGCACAGTGAAGAAGTAGCAGAGCACAGACCTGGAGCTTCAGGAGAACAGACTCCAGCTTATTGAAGGAATTGGTAGGGGCTCAGGAACGCTGGCAGAAGACCAGCTTGGCTAAGCAGATTGTCAGAGCTTCAATGCAAGAAGGGTGGTATACAGAGGGGTGCAAACAGGGACAAGCTACACATGAGGAATTTAGAAACGTTGCCCAGGCATGTAGGATGGTGTCAGGAAAGCAGAAGCTCACCTTGAATTGACATTTGCAAGGAATGTTGATGGCAACAAGAAGAGCTTCTGCTACTACATTAGTTGTGAAAGGCTGAACAAGAAAATGTGAGCCAGTTGCTGAATGAAGTGGCCAATTTAGTAACAGCATCTGAAGGCAGAAGTCCCAACTTAAAAAGAATCCACCATCTGAAACCTCATGCCATCACCTCTCAGTCTGAGGTATCAAAAACAGTCATATGCAATGTTTAATTTGAGACAGGCACATTCTCGAGTTATGTGAAGTCAACATACCATCCAAACAATTTTACAATTTTAAAATTACAATACACTAAAAAAATGTATAAACTAATCTTTCTTAACTACAGAGAAAGTACAAAAGGAGGAACATAAGGAAAGCTTGTAATGAGAAAGGGATAATGAGAAACAGAGGAGAAAAAGGTTTATGACAGAAATTCAGAAAAGAACCAAAAATTTAGAAAAGATTAGCATGGCCCCTGTGCAAGGATGACATGCAAATCTGTGAAGTGTTCCACAATTTTGGGGGGAACCAAACTCTTCTTGGTGGCCAGTGACAGGACAAGGACCAATGGTCAAACTAGTACACAGGAGGTTCAACCTAAATGTAAGAAAAACCTTCTTAACTGTGAGGGTGAAGAGCACTGGACCAGGCTGCCCAGAGAGGTTGTGGAGTCTCCTTCTCTGGAGACATTCAAAACCCGCGTGGATGTGTTCCTGTGTGACCTGGTCTAGGTGATCCTGCTCTGGCAGGGAGGGTTGGACTGGATGATCTTCAGAGCTTCCTTCCAATCCCCACCATTCTGTGATTTACAAAACATTGCAAATGAATCTTTAAAATACGTATGTTCATGTGCGTGCATACACACACAGTCTCACAGGCAATATTTAAGTTTGGCAAATAAGTATTTTAAAATGTCTTTCCTTCACTACCTGCAACTCTCTTGGTCTTTCTCTGAGTGAAAGTAGCTATCTGCTTTCAGTGAATTGCTGCCTACAGCTTAACCAGCAGAGGCTTGGCTTCATTTCTTTCTTAATTTCTGTAGAAGGCACCATCCGGTTTTGCATTTGTGTGTTTTGAGAATATTCAAGATCTGAAGTGAACAGCAAATTCAAAGTGAAAACAACTAAGCCTGAACAGTACTGAGCACACATTTTCTCTCATCAGCTGCACTGGGAATTTGGATTATACCCTAATTGATGTCAAGTACCAAATTCATAGAGAAGCTTCTTCAGCTCACATTGTGCTAGAATGGGGTTAAAAGCTTTCTTTTTCTTCTTTTTAACATGCTTGCCATAGATGTGTTGATACTGCTCTCCTGCTTAGAGCAGACACAGAACTTCAAGAAAAGGAAAGTAACCTCTGTATGAAAAAAGTAAAGTTTCAAACTTCATCTTTATAGAAAGCAATGGTGTGCTAAAAGCAGTGTTTCCCTTTTCCTTTCTCCTCTGCATGCTTTCTTGTTCTTGTTGAAGAGCTGAAGGTGGTGGTTGTAGTTAGACAACAGAGCTGCCCAGCTGCTTCAGATGATGCTCTACTTTTGTTACAATTACTTGACCAAAAAATAAAAAATAAAAAAAAATCATACTTCAAGCTGCAAAACTTATTTTCATAAACATTATAGTGCATTTATGGGCCAGTAAGAAAAAAGTCAACTTAATTGGTTAAAACAGAAATCTCTCCTTATTCCACAGATTTACTACCTGTGTACTTTTTCATTTAATAAAGTTAATTGTTCTTTCAGCTACAATAAAACAAAAGACAAAAAGTATCCACAGAACCCTTTTGAAGAATAACCAGAGCAGGACTTAAAGTACTCTCTTACACAAAAAGCATTTAAATCACACAGATTATACAAGATTAAGCCATGTAATGCAGAGAGCTCATATTCTTCCTATGGTATGCAAAACATGAGTTGCCATGTAGTTGATCCAAAAACCTCCTTCCAGCTGATTCATACTTATACAATCACCATGCAGACACTTCCAGCCAACACATGCCTTAACGCACTAATAAAAATTCCTTAATTTTTTTTTTAACTTATACCTATTTCACTACCTCCAGCTATTGAAAGAGGGAGTGGAGTTTCAAAGTTTCCACAAACAAATCTAACAATCTTTTCTAATTAGGTAGTAGAGCATTTATGGGAAGATTTTACATTGCCAAATATTTTACACATTTATATTACCTTAGCAAGGGAAAAGAAATTCTGACATTCAGAAGGAATCTCCTACAGCAAATGTACTCAGGGACACAGACTTTTTTCAAGCCCTGTTTTACATAACCTTGCCTTAAACGAAGCCAGGGACCAAGGTTAGAAACCTCTCTCTCTACGTAACAGTGAACACTGCAAGCAGCTGTGATACCCAAGGTCAAAGAAGAGGTCAATACAGCCAAAGCAGAGGACTTGTACCTATTATGAAATTTCATGTAACCGTACTTGAAGAGATCCAATGACATTAGAAATCTTCAAAGCCTTTTATTAATAATGAAAAGTTATCATTATTCCTGCACCGCTGATCTTTTCTGTATTCCTAAGAGATGCAGGGACAGGTCAAACCGGTTATAAGGCCAGCCTGGTCCACAGTCTCAAACTGAACAGCTTCACATTCAGTTCATTTGACTAAGCAGTTTCCAACCAGGGAGATGAGTGCAGCTTGTGAGTGACACACAGCACCTGACCAAGGTAAAAGCAAATAAACTTTATCAGCCCTACCGACAAGGCACAGCATGTCCCCTCCAATGTCCCTCTGCCATGCTGCCAGCAGCACTGCTAAGGAGCACACAGCAAAGGCACAAAGTCCTTCAAGACAGAGACATTAAGTCTACCTTGACCTCCCTGGCTCAGCTGCAGCATCACGACACCACAGACACCCAATGCCAAGAGGGAGGAGATGCAGCCCCAACGGAGATACCTGCGTGGGACAGGGCCTTGGCTCAAGAGAGCTGGTAAATACAAAAAGTTTACAAAAACCTATCGTTTAACCTGTAAGGCTTCTAAAACCCTCAGAAACTGAGGATGTCAAAATATCTGGACACTCTAGCACATTGTAACATATATTGCATCAATAGACAAAAGGCCCAAGAATAATTTGTGCATGTTAAATTGTTCGAATGAGCTGTCAGCAACTCATTTAACATTACAGCCTGAATTATTTTAGCCTGTACCCATAAATGCCAGTATGAACACAAAGGCCATTTAATGCTCCCACCAGTGTCCCACAGAGTACTGGCGAGGTTTCAAGGTCTCCCAGAAGGAGCAGCCTCTAGCAGCTTCACTGACAACTTGCACACACAGGCACAGGATGTGGCAACCAAAATGGTTACAAGTCCCAGACCCAGGATTCAGGCAAGGCACAACTGCAGCAACTCAGAGCACTCAAAGTAAGCCAGGACAAAAACGCTGCTGGTTTGTGGCTCTAACTTCGTCCATTTAAACCATCTGTAACAGCCTACTCTAATTTTTTTCTTCATAGAAAAAAGGCTACTGAGCTATAAAAAACAAACACAATATAGAAAAATCCAATGAACTTTACAGTTAAGATCACAATATACAGAGAAGATGGCCACAGTTGGTAATT
>NW_010161219.1:363-24731 GCF_000695765.1 Mesitornis unicolor | reverse complement strand
GAAGAGCGGATGTGCTCAGCACTGGGGGTGAGGAGAAAACCTGGAAAGGACCAGGAGTTGACAGAAGAGCCTCCTAGGACCTAACTCAAGTCACTGGCTCACCTGAAACCTTTAGTAATAGTCATCTTTGTCTGCAGTCTGTGCTTTAGGGGAAAAAAGTTATCTTATAAAAAGATGTTCTTGAACTATCCTCTTCTGGATTAAGAAGAATTTCAGAGAAAGTATTGACTGTAGTACAAGTGACTGTTACAAATACTTCACTGCCTCCATGGACATTTTTACTACTATATTTAATATACTTCCAATGAAACTGTCTCAGTAAGAGAACACAGAGTCCACTAACAACACTGACTGTTCTTCAGAGGAAAACTGAACTTATTGTTCATTTGTCGTTTGTTTGTTTGTTTTTAAATATGTGCAACTCATACCAGGGAACTGTTGTAAATTCTAGATTAAATGTGTGTTTTGGTGACAAATTTTCCAAGAACTTTGCATAAGACACCTAATTTCAGTGACCAGTCAGGAACCTCAGAAGAGCAACTCAAGATATAAGAGGGACTTGTATCTTTTATAAGAACTTACCAAACCAGTATTTCTTCATTGTATGTCACTGCCAAGTAGTATCTAATACCATTTTTAGTAGAAAATGCTTATCTCCATATTAGAAATACATCTGAAAGGCAGAGCTTTATTTCTAATGGACAGAAGTACTAGAAGATTGTTTTAGAGAATGACAGAACCTTTCAGGCTGGAAGGGACCTCTTGAGATCCAGCCCCTGCTCAAGTACGGTCAGGTAGAGCAGGCTGCCCATGGCTGTGTCCAGTTGAGCTCTGAGCATCTACACAGACGGAGACTTTACAACCTCTCTGGATAACCTGTTCCAGTGCTCAGTCACCCTCACAATAAAGCAGAATCTCTTTGTATTCAGATGGAATTTCACATATTTCTATGTGTGCCCATTGCCTCTAGTCTTGTCCCTGGGCACCACCAAGAAGAGTTTGGTTCTCACTTCTTCATTCCCTCCCATCAGGTATGTACATGTATTGGTAAGATGCCCCAAGCCTTCTCTTCTCCAGGCTAAACACTCCCAGCTCTTTCAGCATCTCTTCATATATCCGATGCTTGGTCCCTTCATCATCTTTGAGCATGCACTGGGCTCACTCCAGTTGCTTCATGTCTCCCTTGTACTGGGGAGCCCAGGACTGGAACCAGCATTCCAAGTATGGTCCCATCAGTGCGAAATTAGAGGGGAAGGATCACCTCCCTTGACATGCTGACAATGCTCTGCCTAATGCAGACCAGGATGCTGATGACTGTCTTTGCCCTGAGGGTGTGTTGCTGGCTAACAGTCAGCATGCTGTCCACCAGGGTTCCCAGAGCCTTCTCTGCAGAGTTGTTTTCCAGTCAGTCAGCCCCCAGCATGTACTGGTGCCTGAAGTTATTCATCCCAGATGCAGGGCTTCGCAATTCCCTTTGTTGAACTTCAGGAGATTCCTCTCAGACCATTTCTCCAGCCTGTTCAGGTCCCTTTGAACAACAGCACAACCATCTGGTGTATCAGCCATTTCTCACAGTTTTTTATCAACTGCAAACTTGCTGAGGATGAACTCTGTCCCACCATCCAGTTCATTAATGAAGATATTGAAGAGTTCCAGCCCTAATATCAACCTCTGGGTACACCACTAGTGACTTGTCTTCAGCCAGACTTCACGTTGCTGATCACAATCCTCTGCGCCCAGCTGTTCAGCCAGTTTTCCATCCACCTCACTTTTCACTTACATAACCTGTACTTTGCTAGCTTGTCTATGAGGATGTCATGTGAAACAGGGTCAAAAAGCTTACTAAAGTCAAGATAAACAGCATCTACAGCATTCACTTCATTCACCAAGCCAGTCATCTCACCATAGAAGGCTATCAGGTTGGTTAAGGACAATTTCCCCTTCATAAATCCATGCTGACAACTTCCAATCACCTTCTTGTCCCTCATGTGTTTGGAAACAGTTTCCAGGAAGATTTTCATCATCACCCTCCCAGGGACTAAGGTGTGGCTGATGAACCTGTAGTTCCCCTGATTCTGGAAACAGGAGTGACATTTGCTCTCTTCCATTCATCACAAACCTCTTCCAATCACTGTGATCTTCTGAAGGTAATTGAGAGTTGTCTCATAATGGCATCCAGGCAGCTTCCTCAGCACTTGTGGGTACAAACCATGAGGCATCACAGACTTATGTATGTCCAGTTTGAGTGCTCCCTAATCTGGTCCTCTTCCATCAAAGGTTAAGTCTTCCTTGCTCAGCTTTCCCTCTGGTCTCAGGAGCATAAGATTCTCAAAGGCTGGTCTTACTGGTAAAGACCGAGACAAAAAAAGTTATTGAGTACCTCAGCCTCTCCCGCATCATCTGTTCCCATTCAGCAGCAGGCTTGTGTTTTCCTTAGTCTTCATTTTGCTGTTTATGTACTTGTAGAATCCCTTCTTGTCCTTCAGGTCCCTTGTCAGACTCAACTCCAGGTCAGCCTTGGCTTTCCTAATTCCTATCCTTGCAAAATCAAAAACCAGCTCTATACTCCCCTTGTGTTACCCTGCTTCTACCTCATATATGCTTCCTTTGTAAGTCAGAGTTCAGCAAGGAGCTCCTTGTTCATCCGTGCAGGCCTCCTGCTCCCCGTGTTTGCTTTCCTACTTGTTGAGATGGAACTTTCTTGAGCTTAGACAAGGTGATCCTTGAATATCAATGCTCTCCTAGATCCCTTTTCTCTCAAGGGCTGTACTTCATAGGATTCTTCCAAGCAGATACCTGAAGAGGTTGAAGTCTGCTCTCCTAAAATCCAGAGTTGTGAACCTGTTTTTTGATGTGCTCCCTCCACTTAAGATCCTACACTCCACCACCTCAGCTAAATAATAACGATAATCCTACTGTAGCTCCCCTTGTTGTTTTAAGACTGCAGTTTTTCTGAGGATTTCCCGATTAACCTCTACTACCATTCAGCCTTTGGTTTCTGTAATTCTCCACATGAAAAGTAACAGATAACCACACATTGTGGAAGTGACTTAGCCACCAACGTAAGTTCCAGTAGAGGTAGCTGCAAACAGTTTGGGGTCTAGCAGCATAAGCCCAAAATCCACTGTTCAATTCAGTCACCAAATTAAGATTTTTTTTCTGAATAGCAAAACAACATTCAAGCAAAGACATTTTACTGCTTTCTTCTGCCCCCTTTTTTACTAATATGAGACTACTTTTCTTACACCATTAGCAAACCTTATATATCACAAAAAATTGCACTGAAGTCCTTCCATGCTCAGGGACAGGCTACATACCCAAATATTCTGAAACTAGCCACTGAATGGCACTGATTAAGAAAAGGCTTCTATTCGTCTTTTCTCTGAATTAGTTTTTCCCAAAATCCACAATTAGAAGTTTATAGTCTCTTCACTGTGGAAAGCAAATTACTCGAAGTAACCAGCATAATCCTCTCACAGGAAGTAAAACCTTTGGGACAAGAAATCTCCGATTAAGCTGTATTACCCTGGTGCGTTTTTATAAACAAATAAAAAATTCCATTTCTGTTAGCTATTTGCAGACTTTTAAAAAGTTGTAGCTATTGGTTCTTCACAGATGATGGCCAAGATACTTTACAGGAAAAAACAGCCATAACAATTAATACCCCTCTGCTCTGCTTCTTCTGTCTCCACCTGTCAGAAAGCGACTTAGATAACGTAAGAAGCAAACAGTAAAACACAAAGGCAGCAGAACTGAATAGAAGTCCTCCTTTCCCACCAAAGTACTTGTTACCTTTTCAGCATAACGAAGAAAATATTTTGCCAAGACATAGATCAGATTATTTATAAATCCACTTTATTATTCTTGTCTATCTCCACACTTGATCAGGTTCAACTCTTTAGTTTCCTTCTTCCACATCAAAGGATACAGGAAAGTTCATCCTGCATCAAGGAATCAATACCCTTGCCCTAATACCCAGCAGCAAAATCATATGCTCTTTCGTTGAGCAGGCTTCCAGTGTATCTCTAAACTACCTCACAACAAATATGCTCTGATGTCCCACCTCTAAACAGAGAGGAACAGAATTTTCTTGAGGCCTTTACGTCCAAAAAGGTATTGTATTTCTCTTCCATCTTCTACAATGCAAACTACATAAACAAATTCCTAGAGTAATTATGTCTATAAATAGCTCTAGGAATTCAGGAATTTTTCTTGCCCATGTTACAAAAATAATTAGAAATCCCACCCTGATGTTCAAGCAATAAGGAAAACATTTCATTCATCACTGGTTCCAAAATAAGCTAATACAACTCTTGAGCTGAAAGATGTGTCACGTTTGTTAACTAAATAATCATGTAAAAATGAGAACTCTGTATTTCGTAACTCTCATTCATACTTTCCAGCTCTCTTCAAAAATGCTGTTGCTTAAGCCCAGTAATAATCTGTCTCACAACAAGAAGACAGAAGTATTTGGCATTTCAGTTATCTTCAGAATAGACTTGAGTTACAGGGAAGAAATCAGGTTGGTTTCCCCACACACACTTCTTTATCATATAGGAATCCTCTCTAGTATTTTCATATTCAGTACAATAGGATTGGCTAAAATATGGATTCCTTCAGCAGGTATCACTCTACAGGTCAAAGAAAGTCATCACTGCTTGCCCCAGGAGCGACTGCCCATGTGATGTTTTCACTGACATAAGCCTTCTTCCACGAAAAGCTCATATTAACAGCAGTTAAAGAGACTTTCTGTTTTTCAAAGTCAGCAAAGACAGACCAACTTGATCTGCAACATCAGAAGAGAGGATTAGTCTGCCTTTTCTCTTGGGAAAGTTCGCCAACAGAACTTATTCTGAGCATATAAGGCAACACTACACACAAAATGGTCTTGGACTGCTAAACTCTGTGCCTTTTAGTTCAGCAATACACTTCTTAAGCACGCTGTCAAGTGTCTTCTAGAGAGTTATTAAAATCTTCTGAAGACACACAAAGAACCAAGTATACTAATGCTTCTTCCATAGAATATGGATGGGGTTTGGGGTATTTTTTTGTTTATTTGGCTGGGGAGAGGAGTTTAAAGACTTCAAAAGTATTACTCATTATATTTTAACATGGCCCCTTTCCAGGCTAATAATCTTTATTTAACCAGTGAACACTACTTTCCTTGTTACCTATCTATACCTTTAAATACAAGATTAATTATTAATGCATTAATTACAAGTCTGCTCCTCTTTGGGGATAACAGGCTTGATTCTGCTTGTTTCTGTGTGACAAAACATTCACATTTCTTTTTCAGCTATTTCACCTTCACTGCTCTCACATTTCTAATATTTGACCAACCGGAAATTTCACTGAGGCAAACAGTGATTTTTCTACATTATCTCAGGTTGCAGAGTTTTATGATAAAGTCTGGAGAAGAGTAAAATATTATTTGAGGAAGAATTACAGGAAGAACCACTGAGAGGATTTAAGCAACTCACACCGTAGTTGTGAAATTTCCCAGGCTGTACTAAGCTTTGCACAGAGCTTCATCAATAAAATAAAGTTTTAAAAAATAAATTTAAAAAATTAAATCAAGACTGAAATGGTGATGTATCATTAAAGGAAAAAAGTTATTTGACACTCTACTTCCTCATGATGTTGTGTCCAGGTATGACAGAACCAGCTCCATACTGCAGGGCTATCATTACAACAGGAACGACTCCTTCGGACTATTCCACATTTCATCTCCATAGTAGCACAGTTTAAAACAGACCAAGGACAAGAATCAAAGTAACAAACAAACAAAAAAACCTCAATGCTGTCAAAACCAAATTTATAGTAACAAGAATATAATCTAGTAGTGATGTTGAAAGAGGATTTCTTATTTCCTCCAAAGGCAAAAATATTAGCAAAAAGGTTACTCAATAAATTCTGTGTAACATGACTGCCAGTGACGCAGACACTTCACAGATCCACGCGTGACCTTGACCTTACAGGGACAAGCACTTTGAAAGGACAGTAGCTTTATCTGCCAAGCCTCTTCATACAGAATTACCATGGGCGCTACCCTAAACACAATACAGTGGTTCATTCAGTTCATTAACATCATGAGTTTCTAATGCCTTACATTGCACTGCACACCTGACTGCTGTATTTCAATGCAATGCTTCAGATTATGAAAAGCTCAGGCACAAATCCTATTGCACATTTCAGCAGCCCTCAGCATAGTGACAGCATTCAAACAAGGTAAATAATGAAACAAGCAAGTGCACTTCTTTTGCAATGCAAAAAATTCTTATAAGACAAAACTTTACTCACTGTCCAGCACTGACAGTGAAGCACATTTTCAGTAATAAAATAAACATTTAAAGATCAAAATCCATATTCACATACAAACACCTAATTCTTATCAACTTTGAAAGAATGATATGCACATACACATATGTATGGGCACTACTGGGCTCAAATTTGTGCAGTTTCTGAAACCATTTTTTGTCCCAAGATGCACGTAATAAAAATACAATTAAAGTTGTTTTTATATTTTGCCATGAAATTTCTCAGTACTTAGCAAAACAAATAAGGAATGAGGAGAACAAACAGTTCTCAGGTACTAAAGAACAGTAAGCTACCATTAGTCTGAAATAAAACACATTTTAGCAAGCAGATTTGTAATGGCAGTTGTAACCTTTCAGAACCTTTTTGCTTCAAGTAATTTAAAACCAACTCATTTTAAAATAAATCATCATTAGAAGGTTCACACGTATTTCCTGCTCAACACACAAAACAGATAAAATTATGCCAGAATACCAGCAGATAAAAATTGCACCAGCATTGCATAGCAAGAACACCTCTTTCCACCAAAAAAAGTGTTCTTCAGAAAGCATTTTAAGAAAAGCTCATGTTTGAATAACTTTCATGCTTGCATACTTTAAGGAAAACATTTGTATCATCTTTATGTTATTTAATTCAGAGAAAATAAAATATCTGTTGAACAATAATATCAATAAAAATACTTTCATTTATATACACTTACTGCAATCTCTCTACAGGCCGACATGGATATCCCTGTACCTTCAATTTGCTTCAGTGCATATTCCTTTTCATCTTTTCTGTGCACAAAAAGAAACAGGAATATTTTTAGCTCTGACTTATATTACACCAATCAATACAAGTATAATAATTTATTTTAATGTGGTGTGGATCAAGAAGTTGAAATGCCCATCTGTTTTTATGCATAAATTACATTTAAATATTAAAAGCAAGTTTCCTTTTAACACAGACTTTAAAAATTCCAAAAACTCCTGCATAAAGAAACTCTGTTAAGCTATATCCATTTCTCTCTGAAACCATACAGATAACTGTAAATATGTCTACAGAGAATTTCGGAGGATGCTTTTCCTGAAATTTCAGGATACTGTCTACTACCATGGAAAAAAGCCACACAGTCATATCCCATGCCTGGGAAACTCTCTTCAAAATACCTAGGAACCACAAGGTTCTTACTGGATTTTACCAGTCACTGTCAATCCACTTTTACTTCTGAAATCCTATTATTTTAAACTAATTACACTTATTATATAGTGCTGGCTACTGACAGACCCTTAGACGGCATTTGAAACCATGTGCTCTGAAGTACAAAGCCGGAGAACATGAAAATGTTCAGCCCAAACACTACACTATTCTTTTAAATAACCACAGTTTGAAGTGATTTAGAGGGAAGCCGAACAAAACAAGCAAATGAAGTAGTATCTCTTGTGATAGAACTTAACCAGCTTCCTGCCTACAGTAAGGTTTCGCAGGATTCAGCTGTCATCGACAGATGTTGATAAGCACCAATACCCACAGTGCTGATGTACTTCTGCAGACTCACGGGTTGCAATTCAGCAACCTACAAGTCCCCATCCAAATTCCCTATGGCATTTCTGGTAGAATTCAGTTTCCTCTTCTTCCAGTCCCAAAACATTTCATTTTGCTACGCTGAAAAATTAACTTAAAAGCCAGAGCGGCTGAAATGAATTCAACTGCAGGCCTGCATCCTGCCCAACTCCAGCCTCTTTCCCAGCCTCCTCCAGACCCCCCCATCTCTGAAATTCATGGGATGAGAAGTGGCTGAGTAGAGGAATGTGCGGAAGGGATGAGATTGACCAGAAATTATCACTACCTACACATATTAGTAACTACAGGTGATCATTATTCTCAGTAATTTTCAGTAGCAGCTAAACCCACAACGCATACATATAGTTAACGTTGTGCTTGGCTTCCGTTTTCCACTACGTTTTTTGAAGCAAAAATATGACAAGAAAAAATCCAGATGTATTCTGACTACACATGAAAACTCAATGTGCTGCACGTTTTGCAAAAAGTAAATCCACCTCCGAAGGAGAAGTCACTCAGCAGCTGTCCCAGCCAGGAAAGCCAGGTTCTGGTGCTGCACCTTAACTCAGAAAGTGGTTATTACTCTCTCAAATAGGCACTTACATGAAATCTTTGTAAATCTTTGAAAATATATTCCCTACAAAATTAAAAAAAAAACAGGTGTAATAGAATGACAATCTGCTTTACTTCAAGCAGGGTGTTTCAGCATGTTTGGGATTTGGTGCAACACTGACCGCTAGGGAAGCTAGATCAAGCATGCTAGGTACAGACTTGAAGGGCCTTTCTCCAGATAGGTTTGGGGTAGCAGAAGATCCTTCTGCAGCTGAAGCTAGAGGAATGGGTTACTTTCAGGTGAGTGAAGTGATTTTGGGACTGCCAGAGAGAGAAATACATTATCATTCTGTACAGATTTTCCATGAAGAAATGGGAAGGACAACAACTTACAGCACACCTTGCAACTACTCCCAAAATATTCACCCATTCAGATACTTAGATGTAAATCTTAACAACCAATACACAAGACAAATGAACACAGCAAGATTAGACTCTCCTCTTCTAAAACAAGCTTCTATTCCTCTATGCTAATTAAAAGTAAATAGCATCATATCAAAGTATTTTAAACATATAGGTTCTGACTCTGTACTTGGGATGGGGGGGAACACCCAAAAATTTTCAAGGGCAAAAGACAGCCTAAGAACCATTACTAAAATTAGGCCAAATATTGCATTAACAGCTCATAAGAGCTCTTCACCAAGTACACTTTCAGGAGGAACTTCAGAAGAGGACATGTCTGCTTCCTAAGCAGAAGGATTCACCAGGATCTACTGACACAATAATTCAGATTCCTTCTGAGCTCCCCACTGAGCAGCCCTTTATTTTCATGAATTAGTCACTTACGAGACCTTGGCTCAAGACACAGATCCAGAACCAATACAGTTAATAAGCTCATACCTCACAGAAATTGCTTTTAATTTCACTAATTAGTCCAAATTTTAGAGAGTAAATAATAAATGCTCATTCCTGGTCATACATGGTTCTGCTGTCTATGCAGAAGACTTATGTAAACTGCAAAGTATTAACTCCATAACTCAGATCACTTAAAGAGACCGTGAAGACAAAATTACATTGTCTGCAGAACAAACACTGGAGATTTAAAATTGGTCATGGCTTATAAACCATGGCCATGTTTAAAATACGTAGTACAGAACAATCCCAAAACAACACAGTTACTACAGTGCTGCAGCATACCCTTCTTTTGGTACCTCTGCGTAACCAGACACACCATTCCCCCGATACGGCCACCCTTGAACTGGTTGTGCAGATGCAAGCACTGCATTCAGTCACTTCACAGCATGAAGGTCACTCGGAGCCCGGGGGTGATGTTTGGCACACGCGGTCTTCAACAGCGCTGCTCAACACCACTGCCACCACGAGTCCAGCATCACTTCACTGCCAGCCGCTTCATGCAGGATTTTAAGACACAAATTAGAATGATGAAAGATGGTTAAAAAACCCCCAACCAAACAACTTATGATATAATGCCATGTGGGAATAGAAGGCAATCTTACTGAGCTGCAAATAACATACCTCTAGGACACTGGGTTTTGTGAACATTCAGCAGAAGTGGGGATAATGATGTACTTACCTAAAATAAATGGGTATCAAGGATAAAGAACTCCAAACATAGCATATTCTTGGTCTCACAAATTTATTGATTTTTTTTTACCAGCAGTTTCAGAATCACAAACATAGTCTCCATTAAATACATAAATATCATTTACTTGCTTTGGCAGAAATGCAAGTCTATAGAATACTTTTCCCAAGTTAACGGTTCTTATTATGCAAACATAATAGCTGTTTAAAGCACTTTCCAAAAGATCTCTACCAACAGGCATTTTAATTAGTAATATTTCCTATTTGATACTCTCAGTAATATTTCCTATTTAGTACTCTCAGCATAATTTGAGAAAGAAAGAAACATGGTTAGAACTTCAATACCAAGTCAGTCAGTGCAATCTGATGAAATACACAATTCTGGTTACTCAGTAAAGTGGTACTAAGTGGCCAAAAGAGGGGGGGGAAGGTACTTTATTAGCTACTTCCCCAGTTGTAAGAATTCAATAAATAATGTCAAATGGTGTGTGTGATCAGTAAGTATACCGTTCCACTCCCTAAAGACCCATGCTTTTATAAAACACTTAAGGCAGGGGGAAGTATTTCTACTTCATGTTGAATACACAGAAAAACTCCTGTGAACTTTGAACACGTTTCAAGAACTTGTACGGGATACAGCAGGGAAGTTTTCAGAAATCCTTTTCTGACAAATCCCATATCAGTACATTTCTCACTAGAGAGCGGCACAAGTGTGATTAAGTTTAAAAATCAAACCTGAACAACAACAGACTCCACAGCTCTGGAATGCAGGAAGCAAGTGGCATAGAGCAAGGTTTAATCAAGCAGGTTCCACTAAACAGCCACCCCAGGCTAACAGTGGCAACGTGTTCACTTGATCTCAGCAAAACACATAGCAAAACAGAACTGAAAAGGAACTCTGTTCTTTCAGAGGCTGCAACTTTACAATTGTTATTTGATCTTTCTCAAATCGATGCAGAAGAATTTGCCTGGTAAAACAGGTACCACATCACATCACCATCAGGCTTCTCTCCACACTTGAAGTTCCCTTATCCAAAACTAGGGGTACATATTAAAATCAATGCTGTTTCTAGCGCCAGAAGCATTACAATTTATGTTATTTTAAGAGGGATTAACTTCTTACAGAAATGGAACTGCTGATATGAGATCCCCCATCCTGAAAACTTCCCAACTCTGTATTTCAGGTTGTCATAGGCAGCATTCAAATGCAAGGGTCCTTACGCCCACCAGCACTAATTGAGAACATCCCTCTGTTACAAAAACTCGTACCAGTGTAAGGCTGTAACTTGGTCAGATACTCAGCTTTTCTCCCTCACCAATAAATATGCCATTCTGCAATCCTCAAGGTTAATGTTAGCATTTTAATTGGTATAGTGCAAAGGAAAATTCTGTCCTCTTGCCCCCAGAAATTCTTCTCAGCTGGCTTAGGTCCAATTACAGTATTCAATGCAGAAAATGGACATATGACTACTACTACTTCTGGGTAACACTTTCAGCTTCCATTTTCCAAATCCTTTGAAAAGAACAAAAATGACCCAATTCACTTTAGAATGGTGGAGTTTAGAATAATGAAAACATTTCAAAGGAGTTAAACTGTATTAACTATTGCAACTGTACTTCAGAGCACTCCCGTCATATGAGAAACCACTTTATAAACAAGAAAATGGGAAAAGTAGAAACAACTTGCAACTCCTTTGAAGTGTTTTCATTATTCTAAGTCTTAATACCATAAGAAAAATAGGAGGATTTGAAAATAGTGCATGGTTCAAACTATTGTTTTATCCCTATCATTCAAATTTTTTAAATTTTAATGATGGACTCTCTTGAATTCACAGATAATTTAAGATACATCCCAACTTCAGAATTAATTATCCACACCAAGGAACTGGCTTGAAAGACTAGAATCACAATGAAGCTACAACTGTGACCATCACATCCGTTACAGATATTAACATTACAGTATATACATAATAACTTTCTTAAATTAAGTGCACAACATCATAAATAAAAATAAATAAATAATATCTAAAGCGCACATTTTCTTAAACAAATGAAGTGCACCATAAAAACATTACAAGATCTAGCTAGAAAAACCTAATAGAAAACAACAATTCACCCTCGTAAGCAACACTAGCAGAATTTAAACATTTGTGAGTTTGTAGGCCAAAGCCTGGGAACGCTACAGAGCTCAGTATCCTTCAAACACAGGACTGCCTGGGACATGACATCCATACAGATATCTTGTTATGCTCTAATCACACTGTTTAATTGCTGCCACACAGCACAAAGGTAATCACTCAACAGGAGATCACCAACAACAGTTACAAACTTTCCCCCCCTCAAGATAAGGCAAACCCACTGCTACTGAAGCACACCTTGAAGTTCACTGAAAAACCTTGCGTGGTATCTGGCTGCAGAGAAACCACACTGATCACCTGCAGCACTGGTTACCTCATGCGAGCTGCTCACAGATTTAACTCCATACACAGCACATAGTCATTGCCCCTTAAAAAGGTAATAGTACCAGTAACGGTGTCTATGATTTACCGGAAAAAGGGACCTAATCCTTCCCAAAAAGTGATGAGTTCTTATGCTCTCGTGTTTTTTATGCATATAGAAATAGCCACTAACCCAAAAGAATTACAAAATCAAAAACATTCACACATGATGTCAGTAAGGTACACATTCTTCAACTGACCAGGAAAGTAATTTTATTTTATCGTTATCTCAAACCATATCAAGTCTTCTCCAGTCAGTAGCTCTGACAGCTCCTTTCCATCCATACAGCAACCAGCCACAATGACAGAATCTGGGAATCTACAGGTTGATCTTAATTTATTTCTCAAGAACCGTATACATGCTGAATTTCAATGCATATATATTTGTTCATTTTGACAGCCACATAAACTGAAAATGTGAAACAGTAAGGATAATAAGCAGAAATCTAAAAGAAATCTATGACCACAGTAGTCCTTTAAAAGGTTTATCTTTCTTCACCGCCAAGGGCAGCTGTCTGGTGGTATCCTAAAAAACTTCACAGCAGCTACAGGCTGTTTCTACAGCCCAGTGCCAGACAAGTTCAACACAACAGACAGCCCAGTTACATTTGGGTGGTTTTGGCCATGAAAGGAACGGGAGAAACTGGCAGGCTTATACCTCATTCCAATAGGGTCAGAAGTTTACTATTTCAGTGATGTCTGTGGGCACGCTGGCCTGCTGGCTGCTGCATCCCTCTGAGGTTTGGTGGGAACCTGCTGGGTCTTGCAGGGGAGCACACACATGGAGGGCACAGGAAAGGACTAAGCACACAGAAAGCGCAGACACGTACATCACCTTGTCTGCTCAAACCTGGGCTTGGACTTTCCTCTTCATGGCAGGTGGGAAGCCAACCTCCCCTGCAGGCAGTGACTAGATGATCTTTAAAAGATGAGCTCACATATTGACTGGAACTACATCTAAAAGTAAACTTGAGGAGTGGGAGCAAGACAACAAACGTACGCCAAACAGGACAGTCTTTACTATGCAATATAAAAAGAGCTAGAATGAAGAGATAATCTCTTATGCTGATCCAGGTAAACACAAGGAAAACGCTTTTTGGAATGGAAACAATATGCTACACCTCATGTTCTGTTTCTGAATGACTTTAACTACATACATTACAAGAAACATGCAGCAGAACAATTACAGAGATCTTGGCCAGCTGGAAAACCTGCACATTCCAGCCATGTAAAAGAGATCATACTGAAAGCACCACTGACATCAATTTGTGATTAGACACTCAGTGTAATCACAGTAGCACATCAGAAATTGAACTACACCCAGATTTTGTCCTATTATCTATAGACTATCTCTAGGTGTACCTGTAAAAACTGCTGTTGATGTGGCTACCCTTCTGTTTGTTTACTCCTCTGTAAATCAGCCTATGAACTCAGTAGGAAATGTGTAAGTTAAAAAACAAGGTAAGTTCTTAAAGTGATGCTGAGCTACTTGCCATTAAGCACAACAACCCTCACACTGCGTGCTTCCAGAATCTCACAAAAGATCCTAAATACGTCTAACAAAACTCCAATCCTCACCTATCACAGGTGATGTGTTCTTTATGTATGAGATGACAGCTGATTAAAAAGACAAAACAGTGAATATGAACACTCATAATATTTTCTGTGTTATTACAAAAAAAAAATCCTGTTCCAGCACCACTACACATAACCTAACCATATCCTCTTCCTTTTTTTCCAGTAGTTTCTAATTCAGAAAACTGAAACAAATCTTTGTAGCATAGATAAGTTCTGTTAACAACAGTTTCAGACTATTTCACTATTTCACAGTCATAACCACGGGCAGATTTTTAATATCTCTGTAGTAACAGAACACTGGAAATCTTACTAACCTAAATCTTACTAAAATTTAGCCTTTACCACATAATAACAAAACTTTGTATTTGTAAAGACAGAGAGCACAATCTCAGTCACTGCCACCCTCACTCCAAATCTGCTGATGGAGATCCAGAGACCTTAACCAGCTACAGGCTTGTTGCCACTGCTAAAATTAGACTGACTCCAAAGTATCTTGAGTGACTGAGAACTATGAATTTCATACGAGTTGATTTCTTTTATAACAGACTGCCATAAGCAGACTTGACAGCCTGTTTACAAAGGTAAAAAATGCAGCATTCACATTAAACCTTGAAAGCTCTAAAATTACTCTGCTGCTCCAGGTAATTTCATCCAGCATTTGCTATATTAAAGCAGAGGATGGAGCTATACTTGATCTTATTTCTTTATAGACAGGCTTGATTACAGATAATGAATAGATTTAGAAAATACCTCCTTTCAGAAAGGATATTGCATATGAGCATTTGCTACAGTAAAATAAAGCAACAGCAGCAGCAAGGAGAAAAAATACCTCTGAAATAGAGGAAACAAGCTTTTATTTATCTATGAATTATTTACCAAGGCCACAGACAACAGGGTCCTTCAGACATTCCCAAAAGAGAATCTGCCTTTTGTTTCATCAAATCACTTATCAAAAGAATGTCTGTGACTAACTATAAATGTCAAGAGCAACAGCTGTATGGCTTTCAGTAATTTTATAAGTATAGGTCCTAAAGCTGTACTGTAAAAACAACTGTAATTACACAGTCTAGTTTAACATGCATCATGTCTCTTTCTCTGTAGTGCTAATTCTGGCTAAATACTACAGCTTTGATAAACGGAAAATCACTATTAAAATATGAAACATTAGGAAGCCTGTATTTCTTCAGGGTCTCTCTGACAAGAATTTCAGTTTAAAACACCAGATTCTTCTTCTAAGCTATTATAATGCATTAGGTTCACCTATAGCAAAAGAAAATATATTTTGACTTAATTTAAGTCCTATCAGAAGCAACGGCCTAAAACGTGCAGTTATTTTGTTTTTCTTTTCTAGCTCATTACGCAAGCGAATGTTTTCTGTCAAGCATATGGAAAGCCCAGGCTTATCAGGGATACCACTTGCACAACAGAGCACGTCTATTATAGTTGGAAAGCTGCCGAGTAGAAATAATACCCTCACCAGAAGGTCTGAGGACCAGAATGAAATTCTATAGAGTCACCAGGGGGTCCAATTTTATTCAGTCTAAAATGGAAAAAAAATCATTATTGCCAATGAAGCATCTACATTTTTCCCCTCACTTCAACATCAGGCAATTAGGATTTCACAAAGTTACAGATGTCTTTATTCAAACTACTAAGAGAGTCTTGCTACTTCCCAGAAAAGAACAAGATCTTTAGTCAGCAATCATCCTACCTGTTCCCAGAGGACTCAAGTCACATTCTGCCTCCTTTGAAGTTTTAAATTGTGCATCCCATAGTGAGAACAGGCTTCTCTCATAATCTTTCTGCAGCTCAAGAGCATCATTTGGATAAAGTTTTACACTGACATTTTTTCCCCACCACTGAACTCATGGTAAAAGTAGAATAAATGGCATTCAACTTCTAACGGTCTTTTGGTTGTTCTGAACTGAAGGTCAAGTTAAATCTGGTAATTTGTCTACCTCTGTTTCTCATTTGGAGCATGACAGAATTGGGCAAAGGAACAACTGGTTATCCTGTTCAATGACTGGTTTTAATCAAAAGGTATGAACATAAAGCTAACTTTGAAGTCTACAACGCCCTTGAGAACGTGACAACAACTCATACGGGAACTCTGTTTCAGGAGCAGACACGTTCAAAGACACAGATTAAAACCCACTGTCAGCTACACTAATGATAACGAACCAAAGCAACAAATATGGCACCTCTGAATGTGCAAGGTTATAAATCTCAGCATGAATTTGTGATAATTCACAGAAGTATTAATATGGGTAAAATTTTTCTCTAAGCACCTTTAAATTTGCAGAATTCATGAGCCATAAGATAAAAAGCATCTCTCTCAAAAGAATACTTAGGACTCAAACAGATAATCTCATGTTGGTAGAATTTCATGCATGAGTGGCCTTTGTATCATCAGATCCCTTCAGGCACCTGGGCTCCATGACAGAGAGCCAGGAGAGTCAAGGACAGCTGCAGTCAGAGCAGAGTCCCAGCCTTACCTGTATGAATGCTTCCAGGTGCTCTCATAGAGACAGGGAAAGAAAGGAAGGACAGAAGAGACAGAAAACCTCTGACCACATAAAAAGGATTGACTCTTCCTGCAATTCATGCATGAGGAAACCAGATACATTGCTTCAAAACAGCAAAAGTGTCCTACTTCACCTCTGGATGTAGTTTCCATTCCAGCAGATCTAGCTATGGCCTCCAAGTCAATTGCCTATAATATTTATTTTCACTTGACTGTAAAGAGAAATCAGTAGTATCTTCTACTTAAGTCAGCAGGGAATGAACAACAAAATAACCATAGTACACATGAGGCCCAGTTTATGTGAACACATGTTTAAAGCCATACTGAGACTGTCCCCAACTTGTACCCATGCTCTTATTTAGGCCAGAACCCTTATCCTCAAGCGAGCGATCCGAGGCTCCAGGCACACACAGGCAACTATTGCTGTTGCTTTGCCTATTGAAAAGCCAGACCTCAGTGGTTTAATCTATGAAATGAATGATCCTACAGCATTTCAAGATCATGAACTTTGTAGAAAACAGACGACAACGGAGGGAGAAACAAGCAGTTATGCACCATCTGCAAATACTTATTTAACAACTGCTAATCCCAGAAAAGACAGAAGCAAACATAAATAATGCCCTTCACAGATCCACTATTCCAGTAATCCCATTTTTCCCTCACAAGAAAAGTTAGATCTGCTTTCAAATTAAGAAACAAAGGCAAAAAACTCACACTTACAGACACCAATTTTGCAAAGGTGAGTTAGCACTATCTGTACAACATTCCTTTCAGACAGTCTTATCAGATACAATATTTCATAAATTCTCAAAAAAATACTGCTAAACCAAAGAATTGTGCTCCCACATAAAAGTCTGAGGAAATATTAATAGGACATTTGGATACAGAAGTTAAGTACCAGTTGATTTAAAAACTATCACAGGATTTCGTTAATAACAACTGATTTTGATTTAAAATATTTCTGTACTTCATTTCTTCTTGAATCTGTTGAGACAGCTGAAGTTCACAAGAGGTATGAGAATTTCTAATACCACAACTAGCATTTTTACCTGTCAGTCATCTAACTTATAGTCAAGTGATCTGTGTAAACCAAGTCTCCAGAGCTGGGAGTTTTTTTATAAACTTAAATTATTTAGACAGATGACACTCATAAGTCAAGTCAAAATAGTAAAGTTTTTGTATTTTTTATACAAGTAGAAATCGTTTTTCATTTCCTAAAGTCACATGCTGAGTTAGCCAATTTATTCTAAAAGCAGTTGGCCTGGACCAGTTTCAGTATTCTTTCAGGCAAACACACTGTTATTGAAACAAATAAATCTTTTTTAAGTTCTTTGTTTCAGTAAAAGAGACTAAAAACTTGCTGCCTGTGTCAGTCCTCAAATGCCAGCAAAGCAGCTCAAGAAATGACACATCTTTGGAAGCAGAATTTAAGAGCTGCAAATCTCTTCCGCTTACGATCCCTTCCACGATCACACCTGTGGACTGCAGCATCTCCTGCACCGTACATGGAACAGCAGCAAGCTTATGCAAATAAAACGTCATTGCACAATGTAAAACATGGCAGTTAAAAACAGAGCAGGAAGACTCAGGTCAGAAGACATCTATGCAAATCGTGAGCTTGATTAAGGCCACAGAGAGGCAAACACACTTTCAGTAGCTATTTTCAAAAGATATGGGAAAATGTGTTACTAACAAATCCCTAGTGAAATTTGGTTAGAACATTCCACAGAAATTCTGGTTACTTGTGCAAACATACCTGCAGCATTCTGAATTACAGCAAATCATGGGGTTTGGGGGTTTTTGTTTTTTTGTGGGGAGGGGGTTTGTAGTTTGGTTTTTGTTTTGTTGGGTTTTTTTTTAAATCATGCATAATGCAAAAATACTCATCTTGAATGTAAATTTATGAAAGCAACTTTACAAGACTTCTACCTACAATACAACAGATTACACTGGATAACCAAGAAATACACCGACATATTAAATTTCTATGTTAAGCAGAGAAGTATTTAGCTTCTGACATAGCCCCTGTTCAACCTGGCTTTGCACTCTCTTACCAAGTGGGGGGCGGATAGGAATCTCTTCTTCCCCCTCAAGTTCTTACTTCCTTTTCCTGCAGCACTACTGGAAAACTCCTAACCTCCTCACTCTGTAACAGGAAACTTCGTATCCTCTTCATCTCTTAAAAAAATATCACTAAATCTTGAGAGGTTTTCCTTCACACATTTTGGGCTAATTTATGCACAAGTCTTCCTCTGCAAGCTTCACAAAAATCTTCACTTGTTTCTCCTTCAAACAAATGCAACCTCTTCTATATCTCATCACCTCCTTTCTTGCTCAAGCTCCTACCACCACACCACCTTTGTGCTTGCCACAGTAGCAAAGGAAACACCAGCTCAATGCCGTTTGCTTTCTGAAAGGCTATGGGCTCTACAGCTCACCTCTGGTTTCAGGGAGAGCAACGGAAGAAAGGACAAAACAGCCAGGGGAGAGACTATATGCAAGAGCCTGTGGAAAGCACAAAAAATGAATCGTCATCACTTGCACTGCCCTCTTGGGCAGGAAGCAAAGCCGTGGCGTAGTCACACTGGCAGCTCTAGGGAAGGCACAGTTAGGAAATACAACCGACCTCTTCCTAGATTAGAGTTTTTATTAGAATGCATTGCAAGCAACTAGTTAGACTGGTTTAGTTCTGCTGTGCCTTCTCACACATATTAAGAGCTCCAAGTGGCAACAAGTATTTTCAGGATTCACAGGTAAATCTAGTACTTAGGTTTACTTAGCTATGGAGAGATTATAGCGAGGCGTGAACACCTTAAGCCATTCTACCTGCCTCAAGATAATAAGTTTCATTAAGAAAAAAGAGTTATGTGGTAGAGATTTTGCTGCAGAGAAAGGTAATTGTTCAGTACCAGACACACTGCCGACTTGGGTCAATACTGCTGTGATTTAGCCTGTCTCAGGATTCCAAAAGTAAACAGCAACTACAGCTGAAAATTCAAATTGCTTACATTCAAGACAATGTCAAATAGAGGAAATAATGAGATATAAATACATAAATTATTAGAGACTCTTAAATATCCTACAAGTACATACTTGCATTGGTACATAACACTCCAGTTTCACATTCAAGAGAGTATAATCCTTACCACATCAATGAGTTGCTTCTCTCTTAACAGTAAATGTAGCTGCAGCACTCATGTACCCATTCCCCTGTGATTTTACCACCAACATTGTCTGTTTGTAGTATTTAGTCAACTTGAGTGCAAGTCTCATTTCCTGACACACTTGTGCTATACAACTTCAGTAATTTAACATCTGCAGAAAAACAATATTGGAGAGACAAGTACACAAATAATTGTGAAACGAATACTGATTTAATAGAATAAGCTGATTACCTTTGCCTCTTCTACACTTAAAAGATTTCTACCACTACAACGATCTCAGTCATAAGTGTGACCAGATGCAGCCTCTGAACAACATAATGATATCAGCAGAAACCCAAAACACAGCAAATCGCCCCTGGAGAAAGCCTGTTTTTCCAATAAAGCCATGCGTCACAGCTAGCTATTTTCTTTTCTTCTCTTAATCAGTGTTTTTTCCACTTCTGCTTCAAACAAGTACGATGATCAAATAATTAAAAAAAAAAATCCTAAAACAAATCACAGGTTACATGGCCAGGAGCAGAGCCAGCACTCCTAGGTCAAATGATACACTTGCCTGGACTATGTGCTTCCCCTTCCTCTCCTTTCCCATGCCCTAAACTTTCACTCGCCTCTCGTGTGGACTTGTGTGGATACTGTAAACCCTTCAGATCCACATTAAGAACTTCACATCAATGCTTCTGCACACCAGTATCAGTCCAAGAATAAAAACAAGACTCCTCTTTAGTTACAAGCTTACAGTACTCAAAAATGGCGGGGGCAAAAATAAGATTTCACCTGTCTCCCTCTCCTATGCCTGTACTTTACAGTGATGTTTTTGGACTTGCATCATTGTTGCCCTGTTTCCAAAAGGGAATTCCGTATTTGGCAGCTAAGGTGAAGCCTGTTTTATATCAGTTCTCTTGTTTGAAAGTTACAGATACATTAACAACAAAGTAATGTGACAAGTTATAAATAGTTACTTTCTTGGGGGGAGGGAAGTGTATTACTATATTAGCATATGAATCTACGTGTTTCATTCAGCTGCTACACTGTACAGTACAGGGCAGTGCCAGACCTTTCATACTGGCCAAAGGATAGGGAGGTAAGGTCTGCAGGGGGTCTGCAGAGGTCGAGTCTGCTACTGAGGGGCAATGAGCCTGTTGGCCTTTCTCCTGCCATCACCTTGGGAGCTGATCACTCTGTTGCACCCAACTGCTTGTTAAAAGGTCTTTTAAAATGTATTGATTAAAAATACTACCTACATAGTTATTGGGGGAGGAACAAAAAGCTGTTTGCAGTTTTATTTTAATAACCTCTGATGCCTGCACCCAGGCAGTGAGTCAAAGAAAAACACAGCCGTAGCGTGAGAGAAAGCAGCCAGCTCAATTGCTTATTTAAAGGTAAGCAAAAGTAGCAGTAACCAGCGAGGTTTTATTCACATGAAAATTTCAGCTTTTGCAAGTGTTACATCTGCTGCCACCACTACAGAAGGAGGAACAGAGTGGCCTATTTTCTACTTCACTCGCGCATCCCATTATTCCTTCCGCGCTCCTGACCAAGGCACAGCAGTGTCTTCACAGCTCGCTGACTCATCCAAACCCCCTCCTGCAGGTGAGCTGACATCCTGACAGGAACAGAAATACTCTGAATACTCCTGAACTGATAGGTCTATCTTTCCCGAAGAGTAAAGGGAAGTAATTCAGGCATATACAACAAGGAGAATTTCCAACCCTTGTTTCATCCTAAAAATTGCTTCTCACATGATTGGGAGAGAGATGAAGTGAAACAACTAAGCACATCGTGGTTTAAACTGTGATCAAAGAAGCAGCAGGGAATGTAACAAGGAGAAGTAAGGCATGAAACTAAATCACACTTTCCTCACAACGGCTGATAAAATCACATTCTTTCGTTCACTTTTGTCCAGTGAAACAGGGTCCAAAAAAATGTTAGTGAAAGTCAACATGATGTCTTGAGGCATCACACACAGAAAAATTGTAACAGACTTTCCAGCTACATAAAGAACTTAACATTGACAACTGGATTGCAATCATGAGGCTTACATCACTATTTCATCCCCTCAAAGCCACTGGTCCGGTTTTTGTGGACACTGAAATAAACCATTAAGACAGCTTACATAAAGACTCCTATTTTCGAGCCCTTCTAGACTACAAAGATATTAATAAATGTTTTGTAAACCCAGGTGCTTAATTTAGCTAAATGCACGATGCAGGTAATACCTCCAGACCTCATCAGACCACACAAACACTACTGAAGTAAATGGAAGCTGCAGGTGCTCAGCAGCTTTAAAAATACGCTCATGCCGTGCATGCAAATGTCACACCAACATTGTTCAAATCTGACTGCCCAGTCAAAAAAGCCCAACCAAAAAAGAACTTTCATAGACATCAATCAGCTCACTAAAAATATGCCCAAATGATATTCTACTCTAGGCTGAAAAAGTCAAACGAAGCAGTTACTTTGTTCAAAAACTGCTTTTATGCCCAAGCCATTCACAGAGATCTAAGCAATGCAACGGCTTTTTTTACAAGCATTTTATCGAACAGCTTGCCAAGCTCCATATAAACACATTTTACTATTTCATAAAGTTTATATGCCAAGTTTTTGAAACAAGAAGTGACAGGCTCTCAGTAGAATTTCTGCAGAGCTACAAGATTCTTATTGCCCTCAGCCTCCTGAGACTGTAAATTGACTACAAGAGGCGAGTAGTCACAATCTTCTTCTTTTATTTTTCCTTGCAAAGTTGAAATTCTGAAACAGTCTCTATGATCAGCCAGAGAATTCCTTTACACAAGGCTCAAAATCCCCCAGTGATCAGCACACTATAAATATGCATCAATACAGGGTTTCTGTTGCCAACACTGGAAAAAGTTTCTCTCCGTCATTAAGGACCCCTTAAATTTAAGAATTAATAATAAATATCCTCCACTCTGCAGTGGTATTTCAGCTAGATATTTTCATAAGGAAAACAACTTCTTTAATGATTATGTAATTTTCCAATCTTTTCCTATCCTGTTCACATCTGTCTTTCACCCAAGGTCTTGAAGTTAAACAAAAGGAACTGAGAGTGAACTCACCAACACCATGAAAAGGAAAAACAAAAAAAAAGGAGAATAACCCACTTTCCAGTCTTCATGAAGTAAAACCTACAGTTGCATTTCTGCCGTATTATATTGCATTTCAATCTATCTGACTGCCTACCAAAACTTTGCACTTCCTTTTACCAGTAGTTTTCTTGCAGCTCAAGGTCTCCCTTTGATTATTCCTGGCTCCGACACATCAGCTATCTTTTTATCATGTTTACTTTTGCTTTACTACCCGTTTGCATTTATAACACTATTATTATTGTAGGGATTTTGAAGACACATCCTTTCTGGTGTTTCGGAGCATCAAGCCATTCTTGCAATGGCTTTCCATTGCCAATGACAGAAATGAAACAAGTAAGTTAGAAACAGACATCAGATTTCTTTTTTTTTTTTCATAAAATGGTAAATGCAAAGTTCTGCCTCTTTTATGCTGTTCTTACAAGCAGTGACTTTAGATTACTGTATCAAAGAATATCAAAACAACATTTAATCGGCATTGTGGGTGTTTTTACTACTGCTTCCTCTCATATCGATCTATCTATCTATATATATGTACTATTAATAAATTAAAACTTCAAAGAAAAAGAAAACACCCACAAATATTAGAAGAGCTCAGTGGTAGCTGTAATACGCAGAAAGGCTTTAACACTTCCTTTTCAATTTAGCTATGCTCTAGCATTCTTGAGGTTGCAGAGCCAGCCAGTCAGAATCTGAGCTCATTTCCCAGCATTTAATCATCCACCTGAATTACTGTGCTGCCTTTCAGTTATTAATCACTTTGATACTACATCCTCTTAACTCAGAGTTTAAATTTTCAAGACACACATGAATGCAATTTACTCCTACAGAAAAATCCCTGGACTTATCTATTAATCTAAAGCAGCAGTGTTCCATTAACCATTTCCAGAACTTCATTTTTTAAAATTGCCATTCTTCCATATTCTGTCTTTTCTTTTTCAAAGTTTCAGTTGCCTATAATGGAAGGCTATTACCCTTTGGCTTTCTGTTAGAAAGGCTCACCTACGATTTGCAAGTATATTTTATCAAACTTTACAGCATGCTTAGAACACTTCTATAAATGCAATCCGTGTCTGTGCCGTATTCACACACCGTGGTAAAAAAGTGCTTAGTAGCTCTTCTGAAAGAAAATGGTTGTATTCAGAGCCTGCACCTGCATGAGAGCCTTACTCAGGCCTCAGGGCTGCTCCTCTCTAACCACTGCCCACCAGCCAATCAATCCCAAATTGCACTCCAAGTTCTCCACAGTACAGTGAAAATGGCATCCACAGGACACCATCCTATGGTACCAGCTGTCTTATCCCCAGGGAAAAGAAGGAAGCCCTGCTTAGCCAACCTACATGGGCTTAACGGCTAAATGACCTCCTTAAATCCGGCCAGATATTCAAGGACAGGGGCACGCATGGTGCTCTCACATGGGAAATAGGGCCGATGGAGACACCCCACTGCGCATAGTGACAGCAGCCACCAGCTCTGCCTGCCAGGAGCCTCC
>NW_010161219.1:0-286 GCF_000695765.1 Mesitornis unicolor | reverse complement strand
CTGGGGCCTGTGGGGCGCCGCGGCTGGAACGGGAGAGGCCGTGCAGGGGCGGCCGGTAGCCAGGTGCTCTTCGCAATAAACTTGATTGTTTTCCAACGCCCTGCAAGTTCTGGGAGCAGGGTGTCAAAGCGCCAAGGCAGTCACACAAAAGATGAAAGCCATGGCATGAAACCCGGTATATGAAAACCGATGGCGATCCCAACGGCACAGCCTGCTGACACAGCACCCCCGCCGCCAGGGGAAGAGGGGGGGCAGAGCAGGACGCACCACCGGGGCCTCGGCCACC
>NW_010161218.1:705-923 GCF_000695765.1 Mesitornis unicolor | reverse complement strand
ACCCCTAAAATGGTGGAAAAGTGGGACCCTCATCACTTTAAATCCCTAAAATGACAAAAAAGAGGGACCCCTCCTCACTTTAAACCCCTAAAATGGCAGAAAAAGGGACCCCTCCTCACTTTAAACCCCTAAAATGGCGGGAAAAGGGACCCTCCCTCACATTAAAGCCCTAAAATGGTGGAAAAGGGGACCCTTTACACCTTAAAACACTGAAAATG
>NW_010161218.1:0-359 GCF_000695765.1 Mesitornis unicolor | reverse complement strand
GGAAAATGGACCCTACCTCACTTTAAAGCCCTAAAATGGGGGGAAAACGGAGCCCCCTCACCTCAAAGCCCTAAAATGGAGGGGAAGGGGGACCTTTAACCCCTAAAATGGTGGAAAAGTGGGACCCTCCCTCACTCCAGACCCTGAAACAGCCCAACCCAGGGACCCCCCTCCCCTTAAACCCCCCAAACCCTTTCCCCTCTGCACTTGGCCCAACGTTTGACCTCAGAAACCCCATTTCTGGGGCTCCTCTTCCCCCCTCACCCCAGGTCCCTGCCCCGTCTGCGCCGCCGGCTGCCGCTACCTCCCCATCTGCGACAAGGTCAGGCCATTTCCCCTTCGTTTCCCCCCATTTCCCC
>NW_010161217.1:0-1645 GCF_000695765.1 Mesitornis unicolor | reverse complement strand
CGCGTCCCCAACTGCCACCTCTGCACCCCCGAAACACCCCGTTGTGTCCCCAAATATCCCCGCTGCATCCCGAAGTGTCCCCTCCTGTCCCGAAGTACCCCCCCTGCACCCCTGAACATCCCTTTGTGTCCCAAAGTGTTCCCTTGTGTGCTAAAGTGTCCCAACTGCATCCCAAAGTGTCCCCATCGAGTCCTCCTGTGTCCCAAACCGCCACCACGGCACTCCTGAAGCATCCCAAAGTGTCCCAAAGTGTCCTCTTGTGACCCAAAGTGTCCCCACTGCATCCCAAAGTGTCTCTTCCCATCCCAAAGTACCCCCGCTGCACCCCTGAAGCATTTCTTTGTGCCCCAAACTGTCCCCACTGCATCCCGAGTTGTCCCCATTACATCCCCAAGTGCCCCCGCTGCACCCCAAAGCGTCCCCTCTCTATCCCAGCCATCCCCAGGCTGTCCCAACCCTCTGTCGCATGCTGACCTGCACCCATTGTGTCCCAAAGTGTCACTGCCGTGTCCTAAAGCATCCTCCTGGTGTCCCTGCCGTGTCCTTTAGTGTCCCTGTTATGTCCCAAAGCATTCCAGCTGTGTCCCTTGCTGCCCCTTTTGTCTCCCATACTGTCCTGGCTGTGTCCCAAATCGTCTCCATCGTGACCCAAAGTGTCCTCATCCCAGAGGGGTGGCTCTGGGTGACAGAGGTCCCAGTGGCACCCGTCCCCACCGCCTGTGGTGACACTCGCAGTGACACTCACCAGGAAAGGAGTCCCAAAGCGCAGAGGACGTGGTCACCACAGTGACCCTGCAGATGCCGAGGTCCCCTCCTCCTCATGGGGTACACGAGGCACATCTTGTCCCCAAGGGCCACCAGGAGCCAAGGGACACTGAGCCCCTGCTGTGCCACCGGTGTCCCCGGGGGTGTCCCCACGCCCGTGCAGTGACACCGTGTCCTCATGGCTCTTTATTTGGGAATATTTGGGTGGGCTCTGCCGGACACCGGCACCGGCCATGGCACAGCCTGGCTTCTCCCTGCCCACCCCACCGGTGGCACCGTCCCCATGGCCACCTCCATCCTCCTACCCAGGGATGCCACCGGCGAGCTGGGGACCACAGGGCTCCATCATCCCCGCTTGAGCCATGGGACCCCCCAAACCCCACAGGGCTCAAACTCCCCCAGCAGGAACCGCATCCCGAAAGAGCCGGGCCACCGCGCTGCCCTCCATGGAGTCCACGAGTGCCACCGCGCTCAGTCCGAGGTGACGTGCGGCCAAGTCCTTCCCCTGAGTCCTTCATGTCCCCCACGTGTGTCCCCAGCGGGTTTTTAGCCATCGGGGAAGATGTAGCTGTACTGGTTGAGGATGTGCTCCACCACCTGGTTTTGGAAGACCATGTGCATGGCCATGTTGCCCTCCTCGCTGGCCGGCCGCAGCAGCGTGGGGCCGAAGACGATGGCGACGCTCTGCACCGACATGCGGTTCTCCTCCTTGTACTCGATCACCCTGCGGGGACGAGGGACGGTGTCGCCTGGCTTGTCCCCAAACTCAGGTGGATGGGTTTGGGGGGAGGGAGAGGGGTGTCACCTGCAGAGGTGGCGGAAAAGGACCTTCATGGTGTCGTGGTGGGCGAGCGGGAGGGAGAACACCAGGTCACGGACA
>NW_010161216.1:0-2451 GCF_000695765.1 Mesitornis unicolor | reverse complement strand
TGGGATTCTGTGTGGTTCTGTGATTCTGTGATTTTATATTTCTATATACATATATAGAGAGAGTATATATGAGTATATAGAGTATATAATATAAATGTATTTCTATTTTATATACATTCTCTTTAGAATTTAACCAGTTCCCACTTATCAGAAGTGTAGAAGTCCATGAAGAAAGTCCCAGGTAAATCACCGATGATTGGTATCCAACTGGCAATCTTAAAACTAAATCTATAAAAATATACGACATAGAAATCATCAACAAACCGGAACAATAAAGAAAATTCTGCGCTAAACAAGTTTCAAGATACTTCGCCGTTTGAAAAGGTCAGAAAAATTTCAACCAACTCTTCTAAACGTAGCAAATCATTATGGAAATTTAATTCCAAATGAAGCCTGACATGGGGAAGGGTTCAATATTATACAGCATCTTCAGAAATTTACATCTATTTAAATATAAACTTAAATAATGTTTTATTATAAGCCATTTAAACTGTAATACCAGCAACTCAGCAGTTTAAGAAATATGCTACCTGCTAAATCTGGGATTGATGCTTCACATCTATTTCAGTTTTATTGGATCACAGCACAGATATTTTCTGGGAGAGGCTCTGGGTGGATTGAATGCTCTCAAGAGTACAAAAAAGGTGTGTAAAAGACATCAAATTATGTGAAATCAAGCTAGTGTTTTATTAGCTGTAAACCATGGCAAAGTGTTATCAAGTATCTCACAATTTATTTGGTCAAAACTGAGCATATCTGAATGCAATCTTTAATTTTAAATTTTCCATTTCAGAAGAATCCAAAACTCAACCAATTTTAAGTCAGTTTTCCTTAGAGAACAAATCCTCTATGAGAATCCGTTTAAATTCCTATTTTCTCTTGTTAGGTAGGAGCACTTTGACTCTTAAAATATCCTTCGTTTCTACTTAGCATCCTTAAGGGCATCCTTACCTATAAGATTTACAAAAATCAGTATGAACCCAAATTTTAAAACCTGCCAGTCATGAGTATTTTCCAAACTTTCAGCAAGTTTTCCTCTTCTCCTTTTGCTTCTTAAATTTAGCAAAGCCCTTTAATGCTCCCTGCAGTGTGGTTTTGGAGAAGCCCTCAGTATCCTGTTGTACTCATAAGAGGTCTCTTGGAGATGCGGATCATAAATGGAGAAGGTCGGGAATCTTAAAGCAGAGGAAATTCAAGAAGCAAGCAAACATTTAGTGAGTTTGTGAAAAAATGCGTTCACCGAGCACTCCAGTTTAAAGTAACGCAAATGAAAATGTTAAAAGCTCAGCAAATGTTGTTAAATCTGCTCACAACGGCGGAGTTTATTTGCCATTTGTGCCCCAGCAAATGGGTTTGCTTCGTTCCAGTCTCAAATATTGCGGAGCTCGGTGAAGCCATGGAGCCAATGGACGATGAGTCATTGTTTTCCTGAATACAGCATTAAGTGCAGTCTCATCTTGCAATTATTTAATTTCCCAAATAAGCCATCCCAAAGCTGTATGAACGACACCATTTTTTGGGTGGGGATAAAATTTCAGGACAGATTATACCACCGTTACCTATATTTAAGCATTGTCCCAGCTCATACTGATTTTCTGTAATGACTCAACAATAATATTGCCTTTTGATTTTAATTATGTAAGATTTTGATTTATTATTTTAAGCTTTGACATCTCAAAAGCAATTCAAACTTCCAGATTTACCAAGCATTTTTAATAATTACTATGCATTTCTAGAAATTCAGTGTACTGCATACAAATAAGAAATCAATAGCTCTTAAAAGAAAAAACTTGTGAGAAATCTATATTGCAATGAAGATTCCCAAACTATGTAAATGTCAGCTATCTAAGAGTACCTACAATGTAATTACATTCATTTCTTAGGAATATCAAAGTGCAAAGCCTGATGGATTTGAAGAGATTTATTCTAAAATAATTTTTTAAGGAATTGCGCAAAAACTACGTTTCTCTGCTCCTGGATTTTAACTTTACTTTTTCCTCCTCATACACCTTATTTTAAACATAACTTGCTCATGACAATGCAACAAAAGAGTAATATTTTAAATACAGAATGGATGTCTATTGTGAACCTTTGGAATCATTTCCCGGACCAATTGCCCACACCATAAAGATCTGTCAAAGTCTCTATACTACAAAGTCTCTATAGTATTTACAAAGTTAAATGAAGCCTTTGATGTTTCCAAAACTTTTCTGATGAAGTCCACTAAAGAAAGAGAGAAATAAACACATTGTCATGAGTACAGTTTTTAAAATATCAGACTATTGATGTTTCTTCTCTTTTTTAATTTATTTTTTTTTAAATTTTTGCCTTTCTTACCTGAATTACCATTGGTTTTACTATGAACATATACCATTCGATTTATATATCAGATTAGTGATGACTTCTTAAAATATCTCTGTGTCTCTTCATACTTGTCCTGGTTTGAGCTCA
>NW_010161215.1:0-5748 GCF_000695765.1 Mesitornis unicolor | reverse complement strand
TATATTTTTATATATGTTTTTTAGTTTATATTTTTCTTCCTTTTTATTTTTGTTTGTTTGGGTGTTTTTTTTCCTCAAATAGGAATACTAAAAGAAGATTAATGAGGAATGCCAGAGTTTTGGTGCCTTGGGAAAGAAGAGACACAACCAACATTGCCATTGGTGAGTGGCTGGGACCTGTCCACACTCCACACTGCTACCACCTCCCTCTCATTGACCTTTTTATTTGTCTCATTTGCTATTTTTTGGTGCATTTTCCAGCCCATAAACTCCTCAGAGCAAGACCAGCTTACTCACTGAGAGTGTTGAGTATACGAAGGGTGTCTCCAACTTCATCTTGGCAATATTAAATGTTAAATTGGAACTACTCCAAAAGCCTACCTTGAAATATGGAAGGCAATACCATGTACAACCACAGCAGCACAGAGCCAGGCCTTGTAAATCACAAAGCAGCAATTTAATGCCCTTGTTTGTGATTTTTAAGGATGAGTTCAAGGAAGAAAACAGTAAAAGCTGGAGGCTGAACTATATATCTGTGTGTGTAAATAAAGGAAAGATACCCTGAGAAAAAGCTTTCAAATCTATAATCAAAGAGGCGGGGAAAAAAGTCCTTTAATGTTGGGGATATTTCTTGTGCCACTTGTTTTTAATTATGTTGCTGCTGTTTTAATTATGTTGCTAAGGATTTATCCAGCCAGGGATGCATAAATGGAAAGAGAGAGATGGATCTCTACAATATTATCTGGGATATGTGTTATTCTCTGCAGCCAGGAACAATTTTATGCAGCGATTTCTAAAAAAGGTTTGTACAGAGCAAAATTCCTCAGCCTGACAAAGAGGTTGGCTAATGCTGTGGGAGCCGATTTCCACAGTGGCATTATGAAAACAAACAAATCATTAACAAAAAAAACAAGTTACTATTAAAATCAAGTTACTACTGAAATCAAATTACTATTAAAATCAAGTATTTGTTGGAAAATTGCATTTCACTCGGCAGCAAAGGTCTACCAGCAGACAACTGCTTGCCAGAGACTCAGCACATCCCCCAGTTCAGGCTGGTCCCCACAAGCGCTCCTGAGCGCTCTCTTAATGTCATCATAAATTGCTCCTTTTGCCTCATCTTTGAGTTCAATCGTTGAATTCCTTTTCCTTTTCCTGTCTCTTGCCTCTTTTGTGTCCCTAAATTATTTTCCCTAATTATTTTCCCACGTAACGGAGTTAATCGTCACTGCACATACAGTATTTTCTTCTTATCACAGAATCACAGAATTGCTCAGTTGGAAAAGCCCTCTGAGATCATCACGTCCAACCGTTCCTGTCTACCCCCTAAACCATATCCTTAAGTACCTCATCTACCCGCTCTTTAAACACATCCAGGGATGGGGACTCCACCACCTCCCTGGGCAGCCTGTGCCAGCTTCTGACGACCCTCTCAGGAAAGAACTTCCTCCTTAGCTCTGACCTGAACCTCCCTTGGCACAGCTTGGTGCCGTTTCCCCTTGTTCTATCCCCCATCACCTGGGAGAAGAGACCAGCACCCACCTCTCCACAAGCTCCCTTGAGGCAGTTGGAGGTGGTGATGAGGTCTCCCCTCAGCCTTCTCTTCTCCAGGCTAAACAAGCCCAGTTCCCTCAGCCGCTCCTCATCAGGCTTGTTCTCCAGAGCCCTCCCCATCCTTGTGGCTCTGCTCTGAACACGCTCCACAATCTCCACATCCTTCTTGTAGTGAGGGGCCTACAACTGAACACAGCACTCGAGGTGCGGCCTCACCAGTGCCAAGTACCGAACCTTCTGTTCCACCCTCACCAGTACACGCCATTTCCCCCTTACTAGCAATTGCATTTTTAGTTTCGCAATTAAAATGCAAAATATACGGAACAAAACTATCAGAAACATTTTGTTTCTCTGTAGGAAATACTACTGAATAAAGGAGATGAAGAAAGTAAGCTCTTCATTTCAATTTGGGGGAGAATAATGTTCACAGTTCTGTCACAGCTAAGAGGCTCCTGAATTAACTCAGATTTTTTCTTTGCTTGTATATTTGCAACACAGAATTGACACGCTAAAATAATGGTTAATGGGGGTCAAGTTATAGTCCTACTTGATAGGATTGAGAAATGACTGCTCAAGAACTGATCACTGCCTCACTGTTGGTACCTGGACAGGACCTTCACTAACAGAGTCACTGGTATTGTTTGTAAGCCCAAAGGGATCTGTTTAAAACAAATAAATAAATCCCATTGACTTCTTCTACATTTATCAGAAAGAAGGAAAGGACAGAACCGGTTCTTCTCTTGCACAGGGTTATTTCATCCAAAATCTGTTTCAAATACCCTCTAAGAAACCTTTAAGTGGAGAGGTTGACTCTGAGGTACGATGCATATGAAAGAAATTTAATATTTTGTTGTTCAAATCACCCGTGAATTCTGTTTTAGTATCTCACATATTAAAAAACTTTGCAAGATTTCAGCTGAACAAATTAACTTCATTTCAAGAGCAGTGTCTGCAGCCTGACACGTTGTATACAACACAGCCAGTTTAAACAGCTGACACTCAAGCACCAAATTGCAATTAGTTTCATTTAGTATTACACTTATTTAATTATTTTTATGTAATAAATATCCCCTATAGTCATTATTCTATTCTATTCTATTCTATTCCATTCCATTCCATTCTATTCCATTCCATTTTAATTCAATCTATTCTAATTCTAATTCTAATTCTAATTCTAATTCTAATTCTAATTCTAATTCTAGTCTTATTAAATGCATCCATATTTAGTCAATAGCCATCATTATAGAACTATTAAATGCCCTTTATTTGTTCAGAAGACTTTGTAGTGATTTCTGTCCCTCACTGAAAAAACGAGTTCATTTTCCCCAGGTGTCAACACCTCCATCTTCACTTTTCACTTGGAAAATTTCTTCCATAATTAATTAATTTTGGGTTTTTTCCCCAGAATGTACAATTTCAATGTAACTGAAATTCGATAAAACTAGAAATTCTTTACCTTGAATGTGAAATGCCATACAGTTAAATAAATAAAATCAGCATTGTGGCTTTAAATTTGTCTGTGTTATTTCCACTACATTAGGTTAATGTACCTGGTGATAGATCAGAAGGAAAACAGATGCCCAAATGCAGATTTAACCAAATAAGAATTTAATTTCTAAAAAGAACAACTGGAAAGAAATCATCAAATATCTACATTTGAACCAACTTGTGTTCTTTCATCCTGAACACGCAAGAGTGGCTTTAGAAGCTGATGAGGGAGTAACTCGAACCAAAGTAACTCCTTTTTGTAATTCATTAATTACTGAAAACCCAGGGTTTTCCAGAAACAAATTCACGTCAGTAACTGAAGGTGTGACATTTGTTTGGGTGGAAATGACATTGGTTTGTTGGGTGTACATGACATTGGTTTGGGTGTAAATGACATTTGTTGGGTGTAAATGACATTAGTTTGTTGGGTGTAAATGACATTGGTTTGTTGGGTGTAAATGACATTGGTTTGAGTGTAAATGACATTGGTTTGCTGGGTGTAAATGACATTGGTTTGGGTGTAAATGACATTGGTTTGTTGGGTGTACATGACATTAGTTTGGATGTAAATGACATTTGTTGGGTGTAAATGACATTGGTTTGTTGGGTGTAAATGACATTGGTTTTTGGGTGTACATGATATTCATTTGGGTGTAAATGACATTTGTTGGGTGTAAATGACATTGGTTTGTTGGGTGTACATGACATTGGTTTGGGGGTAAACATGATATTCTGGGTGTAATTGACATTAGTTGTTGGGTGTAAATGACATTGGTTTGTTGGGTGTACATGATATTCATTTGGGTGTAAATGACATTTGCTGGGTGTAACTGACATTAGTTTGTTGGGTGTACATGACATTAGTTTGGGTGTAAATGACATTTGTTGGGTGTAAATGACATTGGTTTGTTGGGTGTAAATGACATTAGTTTGGGTGTAAATGACATTTGTTGGGTGTAAATGACATTGGTTTGTTGGGTGTACGTGACATTTGTTGGGTGTAAATGACATTGGTTTGGGTGTAAATGACATTGGTTTGTTAGGTGGAAATGACATTGGTTTGTTGGGCTTAAATCACATTGGTTTGTTGGGTGTACATGACATTAGTTTGGATGTAAATGACATTTGTTGGGTGTAAATGACATTGGTTTGTTGGGTGTAAATGACATTGGTTTTTGGGTGTACATGATATTCATTTGGGTGTAAATGACATTTGTTGGGTGTAAATGACATTGGTTTGTTGGGTGTACATGACATTAGTTTAGGTGTAAATGACATTTGTTGGGTGTAAATGACTGGTTTGGGTGTAAATTACATTTGTTGGGTGTAAATGACATTGGTTTGTTAGGTGTACATGATATTCATTTGGGTGTAAATGACATTTGCTGGGTGTAACTGACATTAGTTTGTTGGGTGTACATGACATTAGTTTGGGTGTAAATGACATTTGTTGGGTGTAAATGACATTGGTTTGTTGGGTGTAAATGACATTAGTTTGGGTGTAAATGACATTTGTTGGGTGTAAATGACATTGGTTTGTTGGGTGTACGTGACATTTGTTGGGTGTAAATGACATTGGTTTGGGTGTAAATGACATTGGTTTGTTAGGTGTAAATGACATTGGTTTGTTGGGTGTAAATGACATTGGTTTGTTGGGTGTACATGACATTGGTTTGTTGGGTGTACATGATAATCGTTTGGCTATCTATTGGATAGATGAGTGCATTTCTCTTTTATATAGTTGGTCTTTCACTCTCCTATCCTCACCAAACAGTATTCTGAATAATTATCACAGTGCCATTGTAAAGTTACAGCATTATTGTGCTCTTAGTCAGAACTTCAGGTCACCTGCAGCATCTACCCAAAATATCACAAATTCAAGTCAAAACGCCTCGGGCTACGCAGCAAAAAAGGAATTCCCTATGTATGTGCATTTCTAAGGCTTTCCCATGTGGGTGATTACATTACCTCAGTTTTATATTCACTACTCAGGAGGAAAATGTCAACTCAAATCACCCAATCTCCATTTTTAACACCTTTCATTTTGTCTGATAGGTTTTTTACCCAGTGTAATTTATTTCTCTTACCGATGGAAGTGTAAAGCCAAAAGTTGAGGGTGTAATCAAGGCTAATGTGAACCAAATACCTTGTGATAATAGAAAAAATACTCTAGAGATAAATTCAGATGTTTACCACTGCACTTTCAGTGCTGTTACAACGTTTTACGTAAAATACAACACTGTACACACAAAATAATTGACGTTCTCGTTCTTCATGTCAAAATTTAAGGCAAGCAGTTGAATTCGGAGCTGTTTTGCAGAAAATAAACGCTTTTTCAATTGCAGTGCACAGCAGTGAGGAGAACAAAGCAGAGTATGAAGAAAACACGTGGCGGAAAGACGTCTCAGTTTTATAAACAGGGAAATACCTCGTCAAATTCATAGCTAGCAGTAATCCTGCTGCTTTGTCTTTTAAAACTCGCTACGCCAGAGAAAATCCCCTAATTCCTGTGTGAAGAAACTGCGGTGCACTTAGGTTGGCTTTTCAGAGTTAGTGAACCACGGTTTTCCTTATTCTGCTGGAATATTTTTCTGTTAACTGGTCTTTTCTTTTCTAAACAGACGCTACACATGAAAAAAGCAACTATAAGAAACTACATCTATATAAAAATGTATAATACATAGGAAAATGTATAATATAAAAACG
>NW_010161214.1:1172-5171 GCF_000695765.1 Mesitornis unicolor | reverse complement strand
CTTACAGTAGAAGGAACTTTTTCTGCCTGGCCGTTGTCTTGTGGGCCATCAACTCGAGAGCTGTGAGGAGCGAGGCTGCCAGTCAAGACTGAGGCAAAAACGTTGTTGAGAACCTCAGCCTTCTCCTCATCTGTTGTTACCAGTTCACTATTGCTGCTCATCAGGGAGAAGACAATTTCTTCGACCTTCCTTTTCTGGTTGACATACCTGTAGAAGCCCTTCTTGTTTTTCTTGGCATTCCTTGCCAAGTTCAGCTCCAAGTGTGTCTTGGCTTTCCTGACCTCATCCCTACACAACTGGGCAACTTCCCTGTACTCTTCCCAGGATACTTGGCCCTGCTTCCACTGCCTATGCAGTTCCATCTTGCCTTTCAGTTTGCCCAGCAGGTCTTGACTCATCCATGCTGGTCTCCTGCCTTCCCTGCCTGATTTCCTACACTTGGGGATCAAGAGCTCCTACGCTCTGTGGAAAGCCTCCTTAAAGTTCCGCTACGTTGTCCTTGAGAGCCATTTCCCAGGGGGTCCTATTGACCGACTCCTTGAAGAGCTGGGAGTTGGCTTTCCTGCATAGTTTAACAAGTAACAAAGTACTACCAAACATACTAAAATAAGATGCTCATTACCAAAGAGATGCTTTCTAATCTGTTTCAAAGTTAACATACTCTCTTGAAACTTGAAAATATTAACTCACAATTCTGTGAATTTACTCAGATACAAGACTAAGCCCAGTAGTTCCATTCTAATAGCAGCAGTGTAACAGAATTGCATAGTACTTCTGGTTCCCATTTTGTCTGACTTTGCCCTCAATTCAGCAAAAAAGTCCTCTTCTGGAAGGATGAACATTATAGCTCAACAAGATTTCCAGGTTTTAGCATCTCACAGCGACTCTCTTCTTATAATAAGCAACATGAACACAAAATGGGTCATAGTATCTTTCAGAATTTAACCCAGATTTTGAATGGTATTTGAACTTAATTTTGTGAGTGGGAATGTCAGAAACATTTTTAGAAAGAAACTAAAGATGCCACTGATCAAAGTCTGTAACTGTAATAAATAGCAGCTGGTACAAACCTTGTAATCCTCCAATTCCAGCCAGAGTTAGACCTACGTCTCTCACAGGGAGGTCGTTCATAGTTTCATCAGCAAGAACAGACATGGCTTATCTACGGATAACAAAATTCATATGAAATTCTCCTCCATCTGTAACTTAAAGTGCAAGACTAGAATGACCTACAATACATCACATAAAAATGAAGGCAAAGGTAATGACAGATTCACTGAAATGACAGACTTGGGTGTTACCATAAATGCTCTCACCCCAATTGTATCACTCAGAGGACAATCTAAACTTTCAAGTTTAATGTTACGCCAGTTTTAAACCATGCACAAAACAAGGCTTGTTATGCAACAGCTCCAATTTTATTTCGTGTATGTAGAATTAGCTTTTTTAAGCTCTAGTTCTGTTGTCTTCAGGAATCTTTGGGCTAAGACCATATTTCTAAGTGAATGTGGGAGGGGGATCTGTGTGTGGGGGGGGGTTGTTTGGGTTTTTTTAATTGGTTGGTTGCTCATTTTAAGACAAGTCAAAGCTTAAGGCATCAACTGGTAGATGAGTAATGCCATCTTCCACATTCTGAATGGGACTCTTTGAAACAGAGGTGCTCAGGGTTATGAAGTCATTTCAGTGTTGCCTACCATTCTCTTAGCCTCCTTTCAATCACTGTCATAGGAGAAATTACTTTTCAAGATAGAAACTCTTCTATGAAGAATTCTCATAAATCCGAACATATTTCTTTCTTGAGGCAACAGAAAGCTTAGCTACATGACAAAGTGAGATTAGGAAAGTATTAATGTGAGAAAGTAGTACATTTGTTTCAGTGTAATATATGAAGATACTCGTTAACAACTACTGTTTCTTTCTTCTCTTCCAGTGCAGAAAATTAGATATTGGCCATAGAGTCAAGTAAGCTGAAGTAGCATGAAAACATAGACATGAAGTCCTTTGGACTTTAGACAAGTCTTTTTTTCCTCTCCTATTGTTACACTATTCAGGTGATATAAATCCTTGGTGAACCCAAAAACAGCTAGGAAAACATCGGGAAATTAACAGTGATGCTACTAAAGACCTATGCCAGAGGACAAAAGTGACACAGTATAACCTACAGACATTCCATAAGGCACCCTATAATTCTACCATAATCAAAACTACTTCTAAAGATATGCCTTTCTTCTTCCAATAAATTCTTCTATCATCAACAAGCCTCCTTATGGCTTTGTCCAAAAGGAATGAAAAGGATTAGTGAAAGTTTAGTTTCCACCAAGGCAGTCTTGCTTTCAATCTTTTGGGTTTTTTTAAGATTTAGGATAAAGTATCATTTCCAGCTTTCACTGTTTATAACAACCTGAACACGTTTTTCTTTTGTGTGGAACAAATGTTTTTTTGTCACTACTGCTGACATGCCTGAACTGATCTACACTTGTCGATTAGCAATAGCATTGCAGTTTAAATGCTGTCAGTCATAGAATACTTTGTGATGTTGAGGTCCGTGGCATGCAGTCATGGTAACCCATGGCACAATTCTAATCACAAATACATATCTGCTCCAACCCAGCTCCTCAGTCTTCTCAGCTCTTTTTGTGTTATTCACACAAAACCCTCAAAACTTTTTTGTAGTTTATTACATTAGCACTATCTTCAGTCATTGACTTTACTCAGGTCTAGGTTGATGATTGCGGTCATTATTATATGTCACTGTATCAGTATCACTACAGCAACTGAGATTCAAGTGAAACAGAAACCATTACCTCTAAATGATCAATCCAAATTTGTTTTGCGATAGTAGCAAGGAGAAGATCCTACTATTACGTGTCTTTCCAGAATGTGATTGTATTAGCCTTCACAATTCAAAAATGACAGTTTTTCTGGCAAATTTCAGAGCAGCCAAGACCTAAACAAATACTTTATCAGCACAACTCTGCAATGTTTGTCATCTATCAAAATCAAGCTTCAAAAACTCTAGCACAGTAATAGGCACAGACAAATGTTACCGTTTTTCACTATTTGCTGCTTGCTAAAGAAACTTTGCTATGGTATCTACCCATTATTTCCAGTGGGAAGGAAATCCAGCCACAATTTAAAAACAAAGATAAAAACCCCCACATGCTCATCCCTCAAGTAAACAAACAAAACCACCCCCTTGTCAGTAGTAAACCATTACTGGCTGCAGGAAAAACACTGAAATACTTAAGTTGTAAGCAAACAAACAGTAGGGCTATAGGTGAAAGCCAGCTTTTACTGGCAGCATGACATGACTTGAAGACAAGTGACAAAATAAAGCTGCTAGAAATCTAAAGTACTGAAAACTTATAAAGGTGAAATTTTCAAAAGTAAAAAGAAAAATAAGTTGTTCAATTTTCATTAAAAAGTGAGGGAAATTAAGTATTCGGCTTTCTTTTCTGTATTGGGCCACAGGAAAAGAAAAAATAAATTAACTGCTTTTATGAAAAGGAGTGTTTTAAACAGAAGTAGTACAAACCTGCCTCCTGGTTTTAGGGAGGCAAAATAGAATTACAGATTTAGAATTTGGCCTGGCAATTTATTTGCCTTATTAGTACATGAAAACCACCCATGTCTTTAATAATCACTAACAGCCATCATTCGTGCTGCTTCTCACCAGAGGACATTTCAAACAGAAAATCATGGAGGTAATATTAAAAAAATAACACATGTCAAACACAGACACTTAAACAAAACTACTTTCCTTGCAGTCAACAGTTCCAGCATTATTTCTAAAAGCATATGAGATTTTTCCACAGAGTTACGTATTACTTCTTTGGAAAGCATGATCAAAGTGATTAAATCTGACAAAATTGTGCGGCAACATTGCTACAAAAGTGATTGTACTTAAGAGTCCAGGATTTCATAAAATAAAGCATAATAAAGCAAAAGAGATATCAATTTGTATTTTAATCTGGACAGATCCACATGCCATGCTGAACC
>NW_010161214.1:0-1141 GCF_000695765.1 Mesitornis unicolor | reverse complement strand
CAAACAGCTTAAAACAGTTTTTATTTCCAAAAAAGGTTACCCTACAGTCACTTCAGCACTTCTTGTTCCTAACAGAGTAAGAAAAAATAACTTCACATACAAAGAGAGGAAAATTTACCATACGTCTGGATATTAACCTACAAGAATTTGAAGTTTGGTATAAGCAAGAATTTTAGATATAGTAACTTAAGTTAAAGAAACGGTAGCTTTCTTATACACTGCACTACTTACAAAACTGGTGCTATCACCACCTGTATCTGAAAAATTACTACAAAAACCCACATACCAGTCTGTAGTATTATCCAAGGCCAGACAGTAATGAAGATGAATACTTAAAAGTATCAAAGCTCATGATTTAGGTCCAAAACCTTTTGTAACTCACAGAAGCATATTGTTCTCCCAACATGATTCAAATATAACAAAACTGAGGAGGGGTTACTTGAATTTCCAAAAGTTCTCAGCCAGTAGGGTTACAAGGGACAGTTTCTAGTGAGGTCTTAAAAATTACAACACTTAATTGTTCCAACATGGGTTTAAAACTTCATGACTCCTGGCCATGGCCATTTTACAAAATCCTATTCCATTTCTCTGGTAGAGGGAAGACGGGAAAGAAAAAGAAAAGGAAAAAAAAAAAAAGGAGAGATAGACCACCCACCTATCTCAGCTTATCACAAAATACTCCCAGCCTACATTCTTCCCCTATTGATTCGTTAAAGATAAATGTTTGCCCTCTATTGGGCTTGTCATCTAAAATAATCTCATTTATTGCTCGGTAGGAGTATACACACATATCCTCTTTCACACATCATCTGCTGCAGTGTTGTGAGTTTTAGAAGGCGGAAATGAAAAAAAAGAGAAAAGATATGGAAAATACTAGGGAGCGAGATCACCACATCCTACTGCAGTCTGAGGGAAGCAGCATCTCTCAGACCAATAACAGAAAAATCAAAATAACCGTGTCTTGCCTTCGACATATTTTACAAATGCTTTCCAAAGTTTTTCTCCTCTTTGTCAGTTCCAGCCATCCCTTACTCGCCTGGCGGGGCAGGGGGGACACGCGGCCCTCACGTCAGGAAGTAACGCCCACACTCCCGGGTTTCCCGCCCTCGAGCACAGGGACACAACCCCCCCTCCGACCCCC
>NW_010161213.1:0-1667 GCF_000695765.1 Mesitornis unicolor | reverse complement strand
GGTCTTTTCCAACCGAGCGATTCTGTGACTTCCTCTTCTCTAATCCCTGAGTATTGGTGTATAAAGGAAGCAGTAAAAAACCCAATAGAAAAATGAGATATAGAAAGCAATGTGGATCTCAGTTTGCAGTGTCCATTTGATCAGATGCTCATGGAGGGTGTGGTTGGTTATGGATTAATTAGCACAGCGATACAAAAGGAGTGTGGAAAGATGTGATCGTGGAGACCAGTAAAGTTTGCTGAACTTCCTTAACAGGGAAGAAGATTCAGGACACTAATGAAAAGCAGAGAAAGAAGGAACAGATACTCTTGTAAAGTGTTCTTTACAGCCCTTTGTCCTACTCTCATCTCTTTTTCCACTGGGTCTCTGTCTTCTTGCTTGCTTTTTGGATTTGCTTTCTTGGTGGGACAACTGAAAGCAATTCTAATCCAACAGTAACTACATGTTTCTAGCATGTAGGAGGAATACAGCTGAGGAAAAGTGAGTGTCTGAAGCTTGTACAGGCAGTTAGTAAATGCAACTTCCTATCACATGGTCCAGAGGAGCAGTCTTCTATTTTGTTTGTTTTCTGAATGTGTACTACAAAAGGTTAAGTGTATTTCATGCTGTCATTCCCAATTTACTCTTTTGAGTAATGGCTGCAATTTATCCATACTAAAGTGTTGAGTGAGGAACTGTGGATGGTAAAGATGGTGTGTACCATAACAATCCTGGCTCTAAAAAGCAGCAAAGTTAAATTCCTGGGCTCCTTTATTGTTAACTTTCTCATATTGGTTGAATTTCTGTTGTTAATTTGTTGTTAAAACTGTTGCTGCCTCTTGCCCAAGGCATAGTCAAACAAGAGACTACTGTTGAGTCCTCTGATTATATACAAAAGCATGCTGATTTAACATGTCTGTATTTGGATAGCTAATGTTTTGTTTGGCTGCAAGTTTACAGTGACATTCTCCTCTGTAGCAGATGTGCTATGTGGTTTGTTTTCTAGGTAGTTATAGCAGATTTAAGTCTTCTATGCTTCAATAAATTCTTGACACAGGCAGTGGAAACTAATATTAATATTAAAAATATGAAGTTTTACATGCTGGACTAGAGCAGTCTTTCATCCAAGGACCAAGCCAAGGCCAGTAGTGTGTCCATCGTTCAGAAAAACTGAGCTTACAGAGTCCCCCAGTGTGATTCAAACAGCAGAATTCGTGGCACAGAGTGAGTCTGAAACACAACTCTGCATCCAAGGAAAAGCCTAGCAGTGGTTTACTTTGATTAATGTAGGCACTTTAAGAAGGTGAAGTTACATCATCAGCAATAAAGAAGTCTTCTTGTACTTTTTAGACAATAGAAGACCACTTCATGCAAATTATCCGTAACTTAATCTGTAAGATCTCTTATTTACTAGATTTTTGTTCATCTGTCATGGCTCTGGATATGGTGCCATGTTAGATACTTTTCATCTGTATGTTTGGATATTCTTGTTTGGTGAAAGAGGCTACTGCTACAACTGGAACTAAGATAATGTATATTTAAATTTCTTGAAAATATTTCTCTTAATACAAAGATTAAATAACAGCAATAGGTAAGGTACATTTTTAGTCTTTCTGTGGTACTCTTATAATTTTTCTTTAAATATATCTTTGGACTTGAAGATATCACAGAATCACACAGAATCACAG
>NW_010161212.1:2199-2487 GCF_000695765.1 Mesitornis unicolor | reverse complement strand
TCACTCTTGTCCAATAGAAGAGAAGGATGGGAAGGGGGCCGCCAATAGGAAGGCGGCTCTCCCCACCCTTTCCCTCTGGCCGTGAGGCAGCCTATGAGGTGGTAGCTGAGCCGCCATAGTGGGGCGGTTGTGGGCGGTGCTGGGGGCTTTGGGGGTCAGAGCTGGCCTGGGGATAGGCAGGCCGGTGTGCTGGGGGGAGCCGTGGCTTCCGCAAACGGGCGCTGATGTTAGGGCTGGGCTTCTCACCTCAGCGGCAGCGAGGGAAACTGGCTGGTGGGGCCGGGGGGG
>NW_010161212.1:570-2168 GCF_000695765.1 Mesitornis unicolor | reverse complement strand
GGGCCGCTCCTGCCGGCTACCGTTAAGCAGCCAGGCGCTGCGAGGGGTGGCTCTGTGGAAACATTAAGTATGCACGTAAGAGGAGTGAGCTGTCTGGTAGAGCACCGGCAGCTTCCCCTCGAACTTAATGGCTAAATCTTCACAGCTGGACGTGTGAAATTTATAATGCTAGTGAAAAGCAATTTTAAAATTAATTGCTTGAAAATGCCTGGCTTCATACCTGTAACTTACATTTTTACAGATCCTATAACTAACATCGACATTCTACAGTTAATGGGAAAGCTATGCAAGTGTGCAGATCCTGATTGAAAGAAAAAGGTAAGGGGGAAGCATGAAGGAGTAAATAGAGAAACCAGAGAAAACGGCCAAAGAAAGGTTCTTTGGAGTTGTGTCTGACCTCTGCTCAGTTTATTGAGCAGAGGGATGAATAAAGGAAAATTGGAAACATTTTCGCATTATTTGCTATGGGTATGAGAAGTTTTTATTTTCAGAGTAAAATTTGTTTTAAAAAAAGTGTTGCATGATGTTAAGCAGATGAAACTGTTTTTCAGTCAGCACACAGAACACTCCTTTGCCTCTGTTGTTGTCATTGCTTTATCAAGTCACAGTTAAGTGAAACTAAGATTCTGGCAGCTCTGTAGCACTTGCTCATCATCTGTGGGGGCAGAGATGCAAACTGGAGTCATGGTAGATTCCCTCCGCTGCCGTTGTTGCTTCGGAAGAACCTCAGGTACAGGCACAGGGAGTACTTGCAGCACAGTTTCACCTTCCTCTTTGCTTTGTGCCATCTGTAATAATCTTGCATACAAAAGTAAAGAAGGGTAAGATGGCAATGAAGGAGACATGAGGTACAGCAAGTGAACTGCCCCGCTATACATCATTGGACAAAATGAAATTTTTGGCAGATTGCAAATCTAAGTTGGCTATTGTGTTCTTTTCCCTGAATTTCCTGCACGGTATTGCTGAGAAGTGGTACATTTTCCTTATACCTTTTAATCCTTATTTTGAGCCACTTAGCACACAGAAATAAGTTATATGTGAAATTCTTCAGAGCCCTGGAGACCTGCCTATCAAAGCATAGCCAGCTGTCCTTTGCCAAGGCAAAGTCAGTGTAGGAAAACTGATAAACTGCATGCTTGGCTCCATTCTTCACTAGTAGAGCATCAGTTCTCATTGCAACAGGTTTCTCTCAAAGGCTGTGTCTATCCTTGGTATTTGTGCTGAACTGTTCAGTTCCTTTTCACTGAACACTTGATCCAGCTGGAGGGATTTTTAAATAGGAATTTCACTGGTTAATTAAATCCTTCACACATCATATGCTCAGCTGCTTGTCAAGTTTGTTTAATATGACAAGAAGGAGCAATTTTGGATACGCTCAGATTTTCCCCAGCTGACAGTAGTTTTACATCCCTTTACTTTTGCTTTATCTGACACAAATTTGGGATAACAGTAAAAATATTTATCTCTTTTAAAACACTTTACATCTTCAAAGCCAAAGCGTTGACAGTCTGAACTGCACTTCTTCACCTTGCTGGCAGCCAGCCAGTCCAGCCAAGCCTGCCCAGACTTAGCATTGAGCCAGCTACAAGCACATTCCT
>NW_010161212.1:0-539 GCF_000695765.1 Mesitornis unicolor | reverse complement strand
ACCCCCGGCCCTGCCATAAATCTGTGCAGGCAATAGGTGAATTATTCCTAGGCCCATTCAAGTCACTCAGATCTCATTCACATGGAGTGATTGGCTGAGTTAGGAGCACCTGTGTTATTTCTTCATTTTTTACTAACACCTGTCAGTGTCCCTTTATTCTTTCTCCCTCAGCTCCCTCTGTTTCTACCACACAGGGGACACAGAAGTCCTTGGCAGTTGCCCACTCTTCTCCTTCCTTTTTTATGCTATTTTTTTCTGAATTCTACATTCATTTCACTACCTTTCCTGTCCAGTTCCAGTCAGCAGTATATTTGTATTTACCTTTACCTTGGCAGATGCCCAGGTCTTGCAAATAATTTTGTTGTATTATCAAGGCTACACGCCCCAGGATTCTGATGCAGATTCCCCTTTTCCTCCAAATCCTGACATTTTAAATAGTAATATTGAGTGGTTTTCATTTGCCTTCTGCTTTGTTAATCTTTCAGGATATTTTCATTGCTAACACCTGTTTTGCTAATTTTTCCCCTCAAATATCACAC
>NW_010161211.1:0-926 GCF_000695765.1 Mesitornis unicolor | reverse complement strand
CATCCCAGCCACAGCATCATCTTGGCCTTGGCATCGTCATGGCCACGGTGTCATCTTGCCTGTGGCATCATCTTGGCTATGGCATTGTCCCAGCCGTGGCATGATCCCAGTCGTGGTGTCATGCCGGCCATGGCATCATTTTGGCCATGGCATCGTCCCAGTCATTGCATCATCCTGGCCATGGTATCATCCCAGTCATGGCATCATCCAGCCGTGGCATCATCTTGGCCATGGCTTTGTCTTGGCTGTGGCATCATCCAGCTATGGCATCATCTTGGCCATGGCATCGTCCTGGCCATGGTGTCGGCTTGGCCACGCTCTGTCTTGACCATGGTATTGCCCCAGTCATGGCATCATGCAGCCATGGCATCATCTTGGCTGCCATAGCATCACGCAGCCATGGCATTGTCCTGGCCGTGGTATCGTCTTGGCCATGGTATTATCCCCACCATGGCATCATCCCAGTCATGGCGTCATCTTGGCCCTGGCATCATCCAGGCCACGGCATCATCCCAGCACGGCGCAGCACGGGCAGTGGGGCAGGGGCAGGGTGACTGCAGGGACCATGGGGCTGTTGTCTCCCCGCCGGGGCTGCCCCCAAACCCCTGTGCTCTCCCCATGGTGCCAATGGGCAGTGGATCCCCACCCCAGCATCACCCCACAAGGTCCCTGTTTGCTGGTTGGGGGGCACAGGATGGGACCCCCTGAGGAGGTACCAGAGCCCACGGGGGTGTGCAGAGGTGGGGGGCACCCCCCATGCGGTGCAACCCGCCCAGCACAGCCGCCCCCTCTGCAGGCACCGAGTCCTTCGGGCTGTTCTCCTGCACGGTGAACGGGGAGGAGCGGGAGCAGACGCACCGCGCCGTCTTCAGGTGAGCGCCCACCTCGGATGGGGTGTGGGGCAGGGGGTCACTCTCCTGGACCCC
>NW_010161210.1:22624-26476 GCF_000695765.1 Mesitornis unicolor | reverse complement strand
ATATATATATAAAAGGTGGAACTACAGAGACATTTGATTACTGATGCTTCCATCCCTTCTTTGAATTAGTATGTAAATTTTTAATACCTTAGAGCTGGGACTGACTTTTTCCGTTCATCTGCTGCAGTGAAACTAGATAAGGACAGAAGTTGCTTATTGATAAATGAATAATAAACAGTGGATGCTACCTCTGACGGAGTATAGCATTTCACAGATGTCTCTACCCATCCTTTGAATCCTATTATCTATCCTGTGGCAGTTAATACCATGGGTCTGTTACACACTGTGGAAAAGAATATGTTTTTGTGGCTTTAGTAAGTGTTGCCCTTTAGTTTTACTGTGTGCTTTCTGTGCTTTCTGCCATGAAGCTTACAATGGGAGTCCTCAGGTTGTGTCTGTTAAGGCATTTTCTTCACCTGACACCTTGCAAACACTGTCTCCTTGTGATGACTCAAGATCAAGTCTTCAGCTAGACATAGAGTCCAAGACTTGGTGGAAACCCTCTGCTGAGATGCTGCATTTGGATGTGCAGTGCTGTGTGCTAATCGTGTGGGTGAAATACAGTAGACACTAGCAAGCAGTGAACACTGCTGTGCTTAAATGCTAAGAGTCCGCACCTGACAGTTCTTTTTCTATTATTTTTTTTGCTGTTTTTCTTCTGTGCATCTGAAATGCAAAGATTTAACAGTTATATGCAATAATCCAAATATCTTCAGAAACAAGTTTAAGGAAGGAGAAGGGTGAATTCTTACCTATGATCTTATCTTTCCAAGCTCACAACATACAAGCTATGATAACATACAAGCTTGCATTGCTTCTCTGGGGATTCCTGAAGACCAAAGGAAGAGCCAGTTCTTGCTCATTAACTTCATCTTTAACAGGAAAACCTGCAGAAATAAGTGTCAACCTGCAACATTGTTCTGATCACAGCAGCTGCCGGCTATCGCAGTAGCAGCTGCATTCACCTCTGGCAGATAAAGGCATGAAGAGACAGAATCACTCCTGTTCAAAGCAGGATGCACCTCCCCTTCACAGCCTGCAGCCCCTACACCACCGTCTCTGAAAGCAGCAGCAATGCCAGCGTGTGTTTGACCGAGAGCAGCAGTGGCTGTCAGCCGCACCCAGCTACTGAGCTCCTGCCTGGATCTTCACAACCACATTTTGCCTCCATTCCTACATGGCCCTGCTGGAATTGTAGCTGAGCATATCACCTGAAGCCGGAGAAATTTGGGAGCATTTATCTTCCAATGACACCTGAAACAAAGTAGGTTCAAAGGCGCTTATTAATGAATTTGTCCTCACTACAGCTGGTCAGGAAATGTTTCAGTGCAATCAGCTTTTCATTGGAAAAGCACTGATTTGTCAAAAACACTATTTTTCTTGGGATCTGCTTGAATTCAGGAAAGTATTGCGCTAGAAACATTTTTGAAATCTACAATTAGAGTGTCTGGGAGGCAAAGAGAAGGAAAGATGGAGAAGGCACAATTATCATCCTATTGACTTCTCAAGGCACAGACCATTCTGTGGGTAAATGTCTTTCTCCTGGGATGCTGACAGGGCTCATTAGGGGGACAGCAGCGGCAGTGATGGTGGTATTAGAACATCATGAATAAACAGAATTCAGTGTCCAGCTCTGCCAACACACTCTGCAAGCATTAAATTCATGCGCACACCAGCAGGGAGATAAAGTACCACATTTACTCACAGACTCTTAATAAAACTGCCATTCAGGGTTTAATTAACATATTTTTTTCAAAAAAACACCCCACAGCTGCAAGAAAATCTGGTTATCTACAGCCTTCCAGGGCCAAATTCTGCAGTAGGTTCCACCCAGGTGCACCTGCAGGGTGGCTCATTCAGGCCAAGCCAGTATTTACACCAGGACAAAGCAAAGCAGACTCCATCCCCTTGAAGTTCATCAGATATCCTTTCCCTTCCATGGCTGGGTTTTTATTTTTAGCTTGTCAGCAGCAGAGGAAAACAATAAAAGCCTCATGTGGCTCCAGCCAGATGGCAATTCTGTTTCCTCCCATCTAGCTGGCTGTGTGGTGAGCTATGCTTGTGTGTGCATGTGCGTGTGTGTCTCTTCTTTTGCTGCCACCATGCTCCTGCCTGCTCCACACACTTCAATGCAGAGAAATGGTTTTGAAGAGGGGGTCTGGCAGCTGCAGGTGCAATGGGGCCAAGCCTCTTTCCAGGGCCAGGACTTGCTGGGAGCTCAGGAGGACCACGGCCAAATAGCTATTATTTTCAAGTTGTGTCTACTGAGTTACCCAGCTGGAGCAGATCTCAGCTTCTTTAGCTCCATGATCTGCTCTGCCTGGAGGAGCAACAGGAATTCAGGAAGGGGGAAAAGGGATGCTCAGAAGAGGAATAGAGATGCAGGTTGATTGTTTTACGTGCATTGTCTGGGTGCCATCAGAATACATTAACTCCTTCATTTATCACAGTACTATCATTAGAAATCTCAATTATTTCTGAATGCCACACTGACAAAATGTTTAATTAGCTACTTTGTTGCATTAATCACTTCTTGGATACAAGGAAGAACCTGAGATGCCAGTGTGAGGCCCCATTTTTTTAACAGGAATGTGTGGAGGTTGAAGGAAGAAGTAATAAATGTCCCCATCGTTAGAGAGATAAAGGTCAAACATTAACACAACGTTCATGTATCTTAAGCCTTTCACAGGGAGCACATACCTGCCAGCTACAGCCTTCTCCACTAGTGACAGGAGGACAATGTGAGCTGCCTGGAGAGCAACATGCAGGAACAGCTGAGGTTTCCATCTCCCCTTAAAGGGTGATGCTGCTCCAGTGTGCCAGGGGATGGGTAAGCTGAGCAGTTAAGAGTTGGGATAATACTGACAGGAAGATTTTCCAGCTAGGTTCATCCAGGCTTTTCATGAAATCTGACTGCAACTGGAGGAGCCATTTTACTTCACACTATAAAATCAATTGCATACGGGCCTGACAATACTGGAGTCAGAAAGGCTAGGTTTTCTTTTTGCCTTGAAGTCACTCAATCCACTACTGAAAAGCCAGCAACCATGAAGAAGCCTGACCAGTATTCCCACATGCTCCAGAACAGGCACAGCAATAAGAACAGAACATGGATGTCTCACCAGCTCCTACAGAGGTAGAGCACTGTGATGGAGATGAGTTTGCTTCAGTGCTCCAATTTCCAGAGCCTTTCCCCTAGTTTCCATCCAGAGGCAGCAAGCATTGCAAACAGCACAGACTTTTCTGTTAATTTACATTATACCTGTCTATCAAGAATAAGACACAGGGTCACTTCTTATCATGGCAACACATGCCTCTGAATGAAGTGAGGTTATTATGTCATATAAATCACAGCTACTGAGTGGCTTTGGATTAGATTTCCTCAGGGCAAGACCATCTGGCCTGCAACCCAGTTTGGGTGGACATTTGGCATTCAAGGCTCAGAGAGCAACACATGCAACATTCTTTCCAATACTTAAAATCAATCAGCATGCTCATTTTGGATCACTAGAGCTTCCTAGTTGCCTGATTGCCTGGGTTCCCTGAAGTGCCCTGTCCAGGGCTAACAGGTACCAAATACCTGTTTGCAACCCCTATCCATCAGGTGTCCTCTCTCCCACCTTCAGTTATGGTGGGCATCTGCACAAAGCACAGCAGTCACTGTGAAAAACAGAGGAGAAGGAGATGGTGGCAACAGTGGCCAAGTTTTGGAACAAAGCCTTGCGAGAAAATTCACTTTTAGTTCTCACTCAGACTAGGAGCAGCAAAACCGCGTCGCTGCTTTGCTCAGGTGCTGTCCTTGCCAAGTGCTCTCACAGAGATATGAGTGAGCTGGAGTCTACAGCCTGTTTC
>NW_010161210.1:18906-22593 GCF_000695765.1 Mesitornis unicolor | reverse complement strand
TCCCTACAAATGAGGGGTCCCGAGTGCCAAACTCTTCCCCAGTGCTGTTCATGCATTCATCCAATGAGTGTTTAATTAAAAACTGAACGGACTTAAGGTGACAGCATTACAAATTCAGCAGTGGCTAGTAAAGAACTGCTTAGGTATTTTTCAAGCCCTGGTCTCCGCCACACATCTCTGAGGCAGTTGTAAATTACTCACATTCATGTAGCACCCAAAATTCTTCCTGGTGCCAGCAACCCGCTCTCCACTGATGCTTTAAAGTCTAACAAACAAGGAAAGGATTTATGGATGGAAATGGTGTGTCTGTATCTGAGAAGACATCTTCTGCAATGTGTTTCATGCCAGTCTTCCTGGTTAATTGCTTTTACAAAATTTTAAAGCCCATAGGTCTGAGTAGTATATTAATTTCAGAAGTGGTCTTCATAACAGTTTGCAGCCAGGGAAGAAGAGAAATGAGATGGTTTAGCTAAGGCCACACAAAAAATAATCATCTAATTCAATCATTGCTCCAGAAGGACAAAGTAATGCAAAATGGAGAAAGAAATGTGTGGGGAAAATGGGTTAAATTTTTACTTCTCAATCATTTCTACATTTATTTCTTTAAAGCAGTTTCCCACACAGCCTCAGAGTAAAGCCAACAAAAGCATCTGATTTCTGTAGCAGACATATTTAGTGGAGGGAGATGTTCTGGCTCACAAACTCCAATTAGTTCTAATATTAGGCCTTCCCATAAAACATACAGTCTCCCTTGTTTTCCACAACCACATCAATAAACATTATTGTACAGGGATATAAATATAACTCATTAGTTTGTTGACACTCAATGGCTTATGTATATATGTAATGCCATCCTGCCATTATTGATGCTTTTTTAATGGCACAGTATCTTTGAGCAGTAATGTTTTACTTCTATTAATATCATTTGGGCTAGTTCTTAATAACTATGCCAGAGTGACTGCAGCATCATCTGCAGGACACAGATGTGTGCATAATATATTTCTCAGCACATCATCCGTAATATTCACCATCCTCCATGACCAGAAAATCACAAAGTTCTTCCAACTCCAGCTGCTCACTTTATGAGATGTGGAGATTTCTTGATTGCAACATTCTGACTCTCTCAGTGGCCTTTGAAAAGTTTCCTTAATTTCATCCTGACTCCTGTTTCCTGCTCATCTCTTGATGAATTCACATTTTCTTTTGAAAAATCTCTTATTTAGCAGATCTGTGCTTTGCCCCACATTGTTGTGTTAATGCTCAATAAAACTCAAAAAAAGCAGACAAGTAACATACCTGGCCCTTGTCTTGTCACAGGTCAGATCTCAGAGGATCAACTTCTAAGGGCAAGACACCTTCCTGTCCTTAAGTGGCCTGACCCTTTGTTTTCTTGTCTCCAACCCCATTATTTTCCAGCTCAGTTAGAGGAAATTTGGAGGTTGATCCAAAGGCATGAGAAAAATATACTTTCTTTTAAGTCCTGCACTAAATGCAGGAGCTGAAAGAACCTTCATCTAGGTTTGAACTTCCAGGAGCAAATATTTGCACCCAGCTGCTGGCAAGGAGCCGCTGTGTGCTGGGCTGAAGCTCTGGTGGGAGGTGGTGGACAGCATGGCCAGGAAGCCCACGCTCCTGCAAGCAGAGCATTCCCTTGAGGACACATTTCTCAACATCCAACAGGAAGAAAAATCGAAAGGTTGAGAGTAAGAGACAATCTGCTCCTCAATAACACTTCAAATTATGGGAACACAGATTAAATGCAATTGCCCGCTAAATTTTAGCTATTTAATTACATGCTCTGGGCAGTGTACAAAGAGGTTGATTGCTGATATCACTTACCCCTCTAAGCCCAGTGAGTCATTCCTGACATATACCAACCTAAATGAAAAGACTTTCATGTTTATTTTGTTTTTACCCATGGGAAATACAGGCACCAAAAAGGAGCAAGTGCATTTTTGTCTACATGGGGCTGATCAGAAAGGGCTCCAGGCAGCCTTTTTTCCCATCGCCCATCCCTGGCCAAGCAGTGCTGAGAGAGAGCCAAGCACCAGCCACCAGATAGTGCATGTGGATGCTGTGGGGTTAACACCCCAGCTACAAGGCTGACACTTTATGATCTCTGCCTGGGAGCAAAGGCTGCTTCATAGTGACTTGTAAATCCACCAGCTGTAATGGCTCTGCCAAATCTAACACATTACTGCAATTACTGCAGCTAGTAATTACACGGTGTTCTCCCATAGCCCCCTTGCAGCAGCTCTGTAGGTGAGTATGTTTGCATGGTATTTGTGTTCAGCAGCTGAAAAAGATGTGGTCCAGTCATTTAGGTCTACCACATTTCAGTGTAAAAGGGGAGGATAGACGATAAAATAGCATTTGCTTTTAAATAAACCTTTTTAATGGAAATGTCATAGCTTTGTATGCCATGTCATGTTTCTTTTAAACTGCATGGGAGATAATAGTTTGCTCATGCTACCAGCTGAAGGAATTATTCTTTAGCTCAAGCTGTAGAAAGCTGCTCTTTGACATTAGTCCCTATTTTGAAACCTGCTGCTCTGTGAGGCAGCATGGGATGGCATTAAATAAATCATTTTCTGTGCCTGAAAGCCAGATATCCAAAATTATGTAATGTAGAAGCTACAAGAATTAAATAAAATGCCCAAAAAGTAGAGCTGATATTTCCAAATTCAGTGGTGCTTCATATAGCAAAGTATGTTCGCAATGGTGACAGGCTGTACCCAACTGCAGGCTCGGTGGAGTCAGGAGCGAATCGGGAGATCCTGAAACAGTCCAGTCTGGCCATGGAAAAAGAAGATTGCACAAGGCTGGAGGGAATGCTGTCACATGCCTCCTGTATGGTGTTCCTACAGAGGCTCCTGATCATGGGAAAATCAAAGGCTTGCCTTCTCTATCTCTTCAGAGCCTTTTATAAACATTAAGCAGGGAAAATGGAATGGCCAAGTGATCCAGCAAAAGGAGTTGCCATTACTAAAAGGAGCAGTTTGATGTAGCACAGCCGTGAAATGACTGAATGGTTAACAACAGGACTGGCCTTGCATAGTTTTGGTCTGACAAACACAATAACAAACAGCTTTGTAGTACCTGAACAATCATTTGCATCCTCACCTGAAGCAAAGTCAAGGCTCACCAAAGGCATGCTGAGCTAGAAAGAGGACCGGTGTCAGCAGGGATGTTTACCAGTGGCAAGGGCACAGGTAACCTACCTGTAGTTACAGTGCAAGCAAAGAATGAGCTCTGCAGAAGGTGCACAAAAAGACTTAGGAGTTCCTTTTCCTTCAGCTGCCATTGCTGTCATCTGATTGGCACATCACATCATTTATTTACTTTATTGATAGAACCTAATTGGGTATAATTGCTGAAGCATCTTAAATAATTCTAAATACAGGAATTGATTTGGGGATTAAATGGAATATGATAATTGCATAATTGAACAAAGTAGCTGCAGTCCTCACCCAGCTAAGTGGATTTCATGATTGTTGCTGACTGCATCAGAATTTAAATCAGCCTGATTTGCATGGCTGGTATCAGCTCCCCCTCCTCTTCTCTAGAGCTGACTTTAAGTAGGTCTCATCCAGCAGAGCAGAGAGAGGAGTAAAGACCTTGGAGAGAAGGAAGCCCCTTGGATTTGGTGCTAGATGATGGAGTGCTCCATGGTCTCTGCTCAGCAGG
>NW_010161210.1:6268-18875 GCF_000695765.1 Mesitornis unicolor | reverse complement strand
TACTGATGTCCCTGTGCAGCATGGGTGCTTTTCCCAAGGGTTTCGGGTGTTCTGTCACTGGCCAGAAGCTGTTCATTCATTCATTTATCATGCTGCTTTTTTATTCCTTAAATCTCTCAATAGTTTGGGCCATGGTTTCCTGGGAGATCTCTCTCAAAATCACTCTGTCAAGGTAATTTTTGACAGAAGTGATGAAATTTAAGCATCTTCATCCGAAGGGAAGTTGAGCAGTTAGTAAGGCACTTTATGAAAGAGTCTCTGTCTCTCAGATGTGCTTCTAGTCCCAGCTGAGTTAATGCACAGCTTGGATCTGTTACCCTTCTTATTTTCTTGGAGGACTCCAGTTTTCTGATGGGACTTGGCCAAAAAATATGATTGAGGCTGGAGTAGGGCTCTTCAAGAGGATTAGCTCTGCAGCCATATGCCAGTCTAATTAGGAAGGCTGTAAAGTGTACAGCCCTTACCAGTGGCTCTACATGAGCTTCTGGTGCTCTGTGGATTTTTTTTAAATCAAGAAAAACACACATAGTTTCAGGATAGGAGCTTTAGATTGTCAACATCACTATTTACATTTTATAATTAACATCATGTACACACTTAACATTAATTCCATTTGGATTTGGAAAAGCAGTATCATTTCCAGCTCTTTTCTTTTTCATATTATCTTTGTGTGTATGTGTCTCTGTATGTGTGTGTGTGTGATTTAGGCTCCAGCTATTGGTCCACTGCCTTTCCATGGCAATTTATGTCTATAATGTTCCATATAAATGTTTAAACCGCACTACTGTATGACTGCACTGGCTGTTAATCATTTGTTAACATTATAAAATCAGGTATATCAGTTGTGTACTTGTATTAGAAGGAACATGAGGAATAGAATGTCACCTTTATAAATAAGTTATTTCTAATATTAAGAATGGCACTAAACTCTATTAACTTTATTAATTATATGCATGCATATCACTTTGTTCTCAATCAAGCAAGACGACATTTAGAGGAAAACAGAAGTTTCTTCTGTTGGATCAATCAGTTTGAAATTGTCATCATTCATTCCTAAGTCTTTCTGAAGGGAAAATTGTCCTTTTTCTCCCCTCAAACTGGCATATTGATTTCTTCAGTGCAATAAAGACATTAATCAAAGGAAATGAAACGTCTGACGCTCTGAAGTACCCCTGGCTTTCTCTTTGAAATGTTTCTGCTCCCCTTTGTGTTCGTAACTAACTGTAGTCCTGCCCATGCCAAAGCTTCATTAGCAGAAAGAGAAGACCCTTCTGGGACCATCAGATCTGGTTTTAAATGATAGGAAGGATCTGTTGCCCTTCACTCTGCAGGGCCTTTCTCTCCATAGAGAAGGCTATAAAGTCTCTAGGCTGCTCTCTGGCATTTGAAGCTGCAAGTCAGCAAAAGTGTAATAATACTACTCCTGCAAAACTAATAAATCACAAAACCTCTGCCAGGCTAAAAACAGAGACATGGGTGTGTGCACAAATTAGAAAAACCAAACTAAAACAACCCAACCTTATTTAGATCTTATGGTATGCTGAGCTAGAAGGAGGACTGATGTCAGCAGGGATGTTGACCATGTTTACCTTTGACAGGGGCATAGGTAACCTACCTGTGGTTACAGCACAAGCAAAGAATGAGCTCCATGATAGGTGCACAAAAAGCAAGCTTGAGTAGCTCACGCTTCACTTCACATTTTCAGAACCCGCTTACCAGAAGCAGGGATTGCTCTCAGCAGGACCAGTAATTTACACTTAGTGAAGGCACTGATCATTTGCTTTCAGCCATCACTAAGCCTGGAGGCCATGTTGAAATCTGGGGAGTATTTCCTTGTGCTACGCAGGCTACCTCTCAGTGCTTGTTAACATATCCATGCATATGCATGCAATAGCATGTAATGTTTCTATTGCAAATTTTTATTCACTTGCTGAATTCCACAGCTAAGCTTCTTGACTAAAAGTCTTTCAAAACTACTCTTTTTTTGAGTATTTTTTTGGAGGCATAAAATTTATTTTACTTCTCTTGTTTCAAAATTCATGTCAAGGTCAGTATATTCAGTGAAGCTATCAGCCACCAAGGTATCATTTTTAGGTTTAAATAAGGATGAGGGATTGGAGAAGGAGATAGAAGGGTAAATAAATGCAAAACCATAGGTTTAATGTCAGATTTTCTGTGGTGCCTACTGTCATCCATCAAACATGATTAATTACATATTTGATGTATTGTGAAACACTGTAGAGCAGCTAGTATCACTTTTTTTCATATATCAGCTCATAATAGTGTCAGTGTTCACATAAGGGGATAGAAAAATAAGGTTTGAGAGTTTCCATATTTCTGCTTGTTAGCCTGTGGTACACATGGCCATCATTAGCAACAGCTTAAGGATTACTGAACGTCAGTTGACTGTACCCATGCTGCTGTTTTATCCAAAACTGTAGTTAGCATAGACACTAAGTCTATAGTTTGAAAATGAAAAGGTAATTAATTTGGCTTATTGATGGATGTTCTTGTCTCCAAGGGACTAGGATGAACACTTGTATTTGAAGGGCCTCAGTGATACTTTCAAATTTTGGTGCTTATCCCAAAATTACAAATCCTAGGCTACGGACCAGAGCTTTTAAAACTACAAAATGAGGAGTCCAGTTTCATGTTGCATCTTCTTCAGAACATGCACCAAGAATAAGGGATGATGTTTGCAAAGGCTAGAAGATTAAGAGGATTTTAATCTTTCTGTTGTTCTCTGCCCTTAAGTAAACCTTAAATCTAATCTCCACCTTCTCTTAAAATGTATCAATGATCAGATAATCAATAAGAACAATCTAAAAATAATTCCTTGGTGGATGAAATGCCCTAGACTTCAGCCTGCTGGACTTGAAGATCCAACAAGAAACTAGCAGTTTTTAACCTTTTACTTTCAAAGCCTTAACATTAAGTAAAAACATTATATAGCCAAAAAACATTAGCAAAATGAAAATTAATATAGGTTTCTTCCTATAGGTTAACATGTTGCTGGTCTTGCTGGAGCACTGATCAGTTCCTATATTGCTCAGACAAAGGCTTTGCTAAGACATTAAACAGTATAGGCCTTACAGAAACTTTAATGATAGACAAACTGTTTATATCAGCTTAAATATCCTAATGATATCATAAAATGGAGTTTAAACACCCAGATCAGGAGGCAGGCAAAACACAAGATGCAGGGTGATTTATGGTGCATACAGATGGTCTTATTAACTTTTTTTAATAACATAACTTGCTTTGATCGGTTTATGGAAAGAGTCTGAAATCTTATAGCTTTCTGTTGATCCATGGGATGTAGTTTTGAGCTAACACCTTAATGCAGGCATCCATGTGTTGCTATCTCAAAAAAGCAAGCATGCTCATATCATGCTAGCTGTCATTACTGAGGCCTGTGAGGCTACAGCATGCATTCAGATTAAGGCTTTAGAATCCTGGAGTTAAAAAGGCTTGTTTATGACCACAGATCAGGTTATTGTTGCAATTGGAGTAAGGAACGTGAATGATTGAAGGCGTGTTATTGCTCCATCTGGCAGGATCCCTGGGCTACTATGAAGGCAGCTGAAAGCTAAACACATCTCAGAAATACATGCCAACTTTTTTCATGCTTTAGGATTTCCAGGGCAGCCCCAGCCCACTGTTTGACCAATTCTTAGTCTCAGACAACATTATAAGCAATTAATTTACAGTCTTGCAACAGGCAGCACAACAGCTTATGCATGAGATGTGGTAAAGCAAGTCCTGAGAGGTCGAGCTGGACTTTGATAATATTTCCCACACACAACTCCTGTTGAAGAGGTACCTGCTTTTTTCCAGAGGTGCACTTCACATTTTTAAGAATTTCTTTTGGCACCAGGAGCTGTTGACACTGAAGACACCACTCCAGTCTTCAGTTAGTGATGACTAAAACCTCATGTTATCTGGCCTCTGCATTTTCAAAGGAATTGTTTAATGATGTGTTTTCTCTCTCCACACAAACACTCAGGTAGACATTGTCTATATGTAAATAAGGGGAACTCTCATTCATGGCATTGTCTTTTTGCTTGATGGCTTTTCTATCATTCATTTATATGTAGCCCTAAGGAATATTTGGAGGCCACTGAACCCAGAATGGATGCCTTCCCTTTCCCACTCAGTACAAACATATCTCTAGGCTCCAGCAGGGTCAAGAATTGGAAATACTCAGATTGCCACTGGGGTAGCCACTGGTGGGAACGTGCTCATTCTACACCCCTGTCTGTTCTCCTTGCAATTCCCCTAAGTCTCAGACTGTGAAAAGCACCTAATAAGAAGAGATCAGGCCTTGAGATTTTGTGACAACTCATTTTCTTAACAAAGACAGCAACAAAAACTGAAAACGACATAGCCTTAATCTCTTCCTGGGACAACTTTGGGGCTGTAATGAGAACAGACAACTGCAGCAAATGCTTCTCTTTGCTTCTGACACTGATACCTTGTGTCCCTGCTATGCAGCAGTGGTGGCAAGCAAGAAGAAAGACAACAATAGTGCCAAAACCATCACTGGCCTAGGACCTTCATGAAGATGGCCACTGAAGCATCTTCATTATGTATAACCTCAAAGTTTAGTACTTGGATAGTAAAGCTGGAGTCTCTGTCTCCAGATGGAGGCTCCTCATTTTGTGCGTCTTACCTGATCCATGAATGTTTTTTTGCCAGGAGCACTTGCCAGGTCAGGGAAGAGGGTGTAGCCACAGGAAGTTGCACCAGCATACCTACCATCAAATATTGCTTGCATTATTGTAGCCTGTGAACATAAAATTAACTGAGAAAGAGGTCCACCAAGAGCACACTAAAGCAGACAAGTTAATTTTCTACAGCAGATGGTGTTAGACAGGATGATAAAAGCTAAAGAAACCAAAATATTAGGTATAATTTTTGGCAGATAGGCAGGTTCTGTGAGGAAATAAGTGTGAAAAGGAACAGCCTGATTTGGAAGTGTACTTAGCCCTGGAAAGGAGGGGATGATTCAAGAGAAAAGATTTGGTTTGGGAGAAGAAGGCTGAAATGGTACATTGTGATAGCACATGCACAAAGGGACTCAGGGTAACAGAGAGCTTGCCTGGGATTTATGAGGGAGCAATTTCACACCAGCCTCCTTTTTTTTTTTTCATGTCTTCAGGATAAGACCATTTACATAACAGCATGAGCAAAAGAGACTATATGTATATGCATAGCTTAATACTTCTATATATATTTAGATATATGTAAACAAACTATGTAATAAATGATTCGATACAGTATTCTGAAAGCTTCTTACATGGAGAATGGACATTTTTTCCAAGCTATCCAAGGCAGCAAACAACAGGTCAAGCTTAAGTGAATAGAAGAAAATAAGGAGGTAATACTGGTCAATATGAGAGGTGGACGACCTCTGCAAATCTGGCAGCCTAACCTTTCTGTAGGCTGCACAAAGGGGAGCTGTAATGAGAGCCCTAGCAGACGATAATGAGGTATTTGTGCATGTTTACATGAAGTCCTCTCAAAATGCAAAGAATAACATGGAAAATAGGGCTTGTTGAGTACGGTAACTTGCACCAGGAGAAGCAACTCCCTTTGAGAGATGGTCAGAGACAAGATGCAAATTCTGAGTTTGAAAGAGGAGACAAGATCAGGTTTGTTACAAGATAGAAGAGGGGTGTCATTGCTGCCCTGCTCTCTGATGATTTCCAATGTCTGGACCTCATTCTTTTCTTTTGTCTCATACTGAGAGTGAAACTTTTCTCAGGTTTGATCTTTACTGCTGCTGCTCATCAGGGCTCTGACCTGGGACCTGGATTTCTTGCAGTTGTGATGATTTTAACTATTATTGCACATTTCGTCAGGTCACATTCTGCATTACAGCACACATGTGCACATGATGCCATGCAGGAAGAAAGCACAGGGAGACAATAAAAAACAGTGCATTCTCTCAAGCCTGAAATTGCTAGGGCAGGACATGTCTCATCTCCCAGCATGCATGAGAATCTAATTCATGCCAGCTCCAGAAATACTAATGAAAACAGTTTCCTAGTCCTGTCCACTTTTCTCTGCAAACACACTCAAGACAGTCCAGGCCACTAACTTACTAATATTTGATGTTTGCTGACCCACATAGTTTTGGTGGGAAGCCATGTGATTTTTATTCAATTTAAAAACACAAGCAATCAGTTCTGGTAAGTTTAGAAAGGTGGGTGGGGTACCCAGAAATCCTTGCTGGCTTTTTGTAACAAGGCAGCTGTCCTGGTTTGAGCTAAACAGAACTAATTTTCTATTTAGTCATTTTACTTTTCAGCTCAGTCTCTTTTAAGTGTCTGAACTTGCTGAAAACCAGCAGCATGTTTTTCCCAAACAGCGCTGATAGAAGATATGCTCAAGGTCAGTTGTCTCATCATGGGTGCACTGTCTGCGCCTATGGGGGAGGAAGCGGACCCAAAACTGACCAACAAGGTATTCCATCCCACATACATCATACTCGGTATAAAACCGAGAGATCACGAGGGTCTCGTCCCTTTTCACCCTTCTTCCATCTTGGAGGCCTTCCATTTCGGACCCTTCCGTCCGTCTCAATCCTGCAGAGGTCAAGGCCTGAGCAGAACCCTGCTAGTTCATCTGCTGCTGATCCTGATTTGTGTGTCCTGCATCCTGCTCCCACCTGCTGCTGAGTTCGGTCTGGGACTTTTCCAGTGCCCGGCTCTGCAGAGCCTCTGGTGATGTATTCGTCATTGAGGAGAGGGTGAGGGGAGGATTTTATATTGGTTTTGTATATATTTGTACATATTTGTATATATTTCATTATTTTTCCTATTTACAATATTATTCTGTAGTAGTAGTATTATTGTTTCATTAAATCTGTTAGTTTATTTTCCAACCCGTAAAGTCTCTCTCCCTTATTCTCTTTTCTCTTCCCTTCTGGGGAGGGGAGAGGGGTTAATAGAGAGCGTCTGTTGAGGATTTAGTGGCCGGCCCAGCCCTAAACCACGACAGCAGCTAAGGGGGTAATCTCTCCATAAGGCATGTACAATGGGCAAAGCAGGGCTAGGATAGCACTTGTTCAGCTTTCCTTCCAAATTCTCCCTCTCCTGTGCTTCATTCAGGCTGGTGGTCTGGCTGCTGATGAAAAAGGCAAGCCAATAACGATCAAAGTGAAACATTCAGACTTCAAAAATCTAGTTTTGCAGATATAACAAAAATACTCTTTCATATTAAAAAATACAATCTCACTTCCAAGAAAACACCGTGCACATTCCTCATGGGGTCCCCATCTGCTCCATTGGAGGAGCACAGGATTGCTCCCCATACTGGCCTCAGCAGCAGGGGGGAAGGACGGAGCACCAGCCATCTGGAGCACTCTCCTGGGATCTGGCTTGTATCAGGTAATTACGAGATGTAGCAGGTTTCCTCTTCAAAGCACTTTACAAATATTCATTAATTAGTCCACACCACTCCCCTTTTAGGGACAGAACTGATGCAGTCTCCATATGCACAGAGGGGAAGAGCTGATGTAGATTAGATGACTTTCTCAAGAATTTCTGAGGAGTCAGTAACAGGGCACATGTTTACTCCAGTCCTGTGTTTGTTCATGTTTAAAAAGTCCCTTCAACCCTACATGTTATAATCCCTATTGTACAATAAAGGGGACCAGCAGGTTTTGCTCTGGTGCATCAGCAGTACAGAAGATGTCGTGGTAATCTTGAATCTGACTTTGCACTACAAACAGAGCAACGGCAATAAACCTGCATGTGCAGTAGCATGTATACTTTTAGTTAACAGAGCAGAAATAGTGCCACTTGCTTCACAGAGAAGAGCCTCAAGTCCTGAAGGCATCAGTCAATATCTAGTATAGCGTTGTTTCCACACAAACAGCACCACAGGTTGGGGTTACCAACAGGCGGCTGGAGGATTTGGTGAGTGTATCAGAGCGAGAGCTCTCTGAAGTGCCCTGCTTGGCAGGATGAGTCTCTTTCGTGTTCATATTCTACCCGGCAGTAACAGAACGGTGCCACTCACGCGTGACTTTATCTCTGGGGAGGGAGCAGGGCCTGCAGGAACCTGGAAAGAGGTGAATTTTAATGAAGGGCTCGAAGAGAAAACCTATTGGCCTGAAGCCTTCAGAGCCAATATAATGGCTGGAGAGCAGAGTCTTGGGGAAGATAAATCAGATGGCACCAGCTCACATGGACTGACAGACTGTATGTATATGTAAGAGTCCTACATCTGCATTAAAATGCAGCTGCCTCAGCCAATTCGCTGTACAAACAGAATTATGCATTGGCACTTTTTCAGAAGAAGAACTAAGGATGACAATTTTGTTTGAAAACTATAAGTGAAATTTTAAATAAGAAGTTAATAGATTAAACAGCTTGCAGCTTGAAAATAACCTGAGTTATGTGTAACATTAATAAAGTCACAGCTTCATTTTGCTATCACACCTGTCGGATGGCAGTACCAATGCCACAGCAGCCTCTGGTCATCTCCTCAAGCATCTTCTCCTCCCTGAGGAGGCATCATCCTCACAACCACCCCTCAACTCCACAACCCTCCTTGGAGGGTTTTTATTCACTACCTCACCCTGCACCTCTTCAGGTTGGTAGCATTAGTGGGATCACCACTCTGCTAGCAGTGCAACAAGAAGTAGAGGCAGGTGTGATTCCGGTGGTGCCTCAGGAGGGCTCTGCTTCAAGGCAGGAGCACAAACAGGGGCATGAGAGCCAGCACTTGTAGGACCAGAGGTCCTGGGAGCCTCCTCTCCCTTCCTCTCAGTCCCCCAAGAGGAGCACCATGCCTACAGCTCTCTTGTTCCCAAGATTAACTTCAAAAATGTTTCTATCACAGGGCTTGTCCTGCTTATTTATTACTACTACTGTGGTCAGGGATTTCTTCTTTTATGGCGCCTTCAGTATTAAGTGAAATATCACCAGTAATTTGAGGGGTAAAAGAAGCTGCAGTATCATCACGATGTTTCCAGAGCTGTGCCCATCCTCTCGATTGACTCCCCCCTCTTGCCATGAATCATGAGAAATGAGGCTGCACCTCAAAGAAAAGAAAAGATATTTCACGGACCCACAAGACAGTACTGGGTGATCAGCTGTCTCTGAAACAACCAGACAAATTGACCAAGGTGTAAATCAGAAAAAAATAATAGGCTCACAACTTCCCAAAATATTTTGAACTTGCACAGTACGAAACTAGCATAAGACTTATTAAATGAACTATCCATTGGATTAAATTGGTTGAATTATACAATAAAACAAGATTTATCTCTGTCATCCAAACTCCCATTTTCTTGCACTATTAAAAAGAGAAAAAATATAATTTCTTTGTCTTCTTTTTTCAGGCACAGTTGCAATCCAGTAAATATCACAGATAGTCTCAAAATGTAAATAGTGTGTGTCTGTGCATGTGTTAATTATTAAAAATTATATTAAGTAGTTTTAAAGTCCATTCAAAGTCTCTCCCCAAACACTGACTTTTTCTGAAGCACCTGCAAATGTTGTCTCTGAAGAGCTGTCCTAAAACAAATGTCAAGCTGACTCCACTGTTGCATTTGCAAACAAAAATGTCAGTGTTTACTAGTCCAATAATGCAAGACTAAATCATGCATGCACTGTCCAAGACCAGCCTTCTGATCTTAAGAATAAAACCTCCTACTCAGGTGTTTTCTCTGAATCTTGAATTACAAGGTCAGTTAATAATATCTTACCCTGAAATATCAATGTCACTGCAGAGAACTCCCAACTTGCTCTGTAAACATGCTATACACACAAGGGAGTGAAAGGCAACTTCGTAGGCAATAAAGAGCAGCAGTCTGCAGATGAATTGCATGCTGGTAATCTGCTCAAATCCCATAGCTGTAAAACAGAAACACCTATTGTCTGGCAGACCCCTCATTTTAGAGGTTGATTTCATTTTAAGAGAATGTTTTGCATTTTATTTTACATTTTCCATTCAATTCTGTTTTCACTTCAGCTGACAAGTGTCTTTGCTTAATTTAATGACAAGAATACTAAGTGGTTACTTGATGTTCTCCTTGCCCAGGTATTCCTCTACAGAGGTAGTTGATATTCTCATGCCTGTTTCAAAAATCCTTATCCCAGTCATACATATGGTTAGACTCTCCCCACGAAGCCACAGTTGTTTGAAGTGACATCATCAAATAAACACAAACACATTGGCACAGGTTCAGTGTTAGCCATTAAGTGAAATGGTTTATTTCCAGTCATGTAGAGAGTCCCAGTAAGGCTTCTGCTAAAGCAAAGATCTCTCTAGGGAGCTTGTTTTTTGTCATTTCAGCTTTGCACAGTTCATGCCCTCAATAAAATTACTCTTGGCTTACACCTATATAAGCAATAGTGAAACCAAGAGTAAGATGCTTGGTTTGTTGTTTGTTAGGAAATCTTTGAAGTGTAAATCACTTGTACCTGCTTCTTTAGCCTTGACAATACATTCAGATTTCCTGCAATTAACTGCAAATGTTTGCACACAAAGCTGACACCATAATACAGGCTTTTGTAAAATCATAGTCAGTGTTTAACCTTGAAGTATGCCACTTTTGAAAATATATAGGTGTTATTACTAGGTGGAAAAGCCAGATTTCTTGAAATATCAGATTTAATAACAACTCCTGGTAATAAAATTTCTTTGCTTAGTGTAAGGGAGAAGAGTTGGACTAACTGCATTGAGGGCCAAAAGTAAGTTTCTTGGCTGGCACAAATCAAATTATAGCTCCTGAGTTTGGTTTGGAGATGAGCTAATTTGTACCAGAGGTGTTTTTGTCTTTCTTCTTTTTTTTTTCTTTTTTTCCACCATCCTGTAAACAGGGAGAACTTGCTGCCATTGCAACACCAATAGAAGCTCCTGGGTTAAAAAAGTATAAATGGATACCCTAAGGTTAAGACTTGGACTGAGATCTCCTATTCTTTTTTGCTTTGCCTAATGTCCTTTAGCACAGGACATTAGCAGCCTAGATTGGATAAGCACTGTGACCCAAGTGTTGAATAAATCTTGAGGGTGTCAGTTTGAGGAACTCAAAAATCAGAAGTGAAATACCCAAGAATGACAACTATAAAAACAATGAGACTTATGAATCAATGCTGGTCTCCTTTTGTCTCCCTTCTGAACTGTGAGAATTAGCACATGGCTGTATCAGACTTTCAAGCTTACTCTTACAACCTGAGAATTTCAGACCTTAATTCTTGTTTTATTTTAAGAACAGAGGCTCTCATAATGGCTTGTCTCCAGGAGCTGTGGCTTGGAGAGCCACCCTACTGATCACAAGACTCCCAATAAGCTCACTGGTGATTTGAAAATTAATCCATGGAGCAATACAGTTCCTGGAAAACTGTCATTAATTAATTAGGCAGCAGGTGGTGAGTTCCAAGGGTTTTATTAGTATTAATTCAAACTGGAAATTGGAAATAAAAATGAAGGGTCAAAATAACTACAAATCCAGAAGAGAGGTTTTCATTAATGCTTTCAGTTCAGTGCCACAGAAGATTAATGAGTTCTGCTCAAGCTGAGATAGGCATCCCATACAGAACCTTCTAAAATGTCTATTTCAGAGCTAGGCTGGGGAGAAAAAGCTAACAGAAAAAAGGGAAAGATCTCAACTCAAAGCAAAACTGAAGTTGAGACCAATGCTGCTTCAAATGTGCACCTGTATTTTCATATGCACTTTCAGTGACTGTCATTAAAAGCACAGAAAGAAGATTCTTCTTCCTATGATTCAGCATCACTGTGGGTTATGTACACGTGGGAGAAACACTTGGGAAGTCTACCCCAAAGTTCACCCATAGCTGCCTCCCTTTTCTCTGATCTCTTGACCTCAAACTCTTTTATTGTTTTATCACTAATTCACTGTCATGTATTATCAAAAATAAGTTAAACAAGTTAAAAAACTTTCAAAACAATTCCAAATATAATACATCAGGTATATATCTGTTTCAGGTACAGTTTTCCTTAGGGGTTACTGTATCTTTTCCTGTGTATATTTGATTAACTAGTTCACAAATATATCAATTTACCCTGGGACCTGTGGTCATTAATGCAGTTAAATGAGGCTCTTCTTTATATAAAACTAACATTCAAAAAAAAAATAGTGTGTATTTAAATCACACCTCCAGCACAGTATGCTTCTGACAAATATTCAGCAAGTCCCACACAGAGAATAGAGAAGTTGAAAGGACAGATCTCTTGCAACATTCAGCTGCCCTTAGAAAAATCCTGTTGAACAGTCATGTATTTTAAGTCTTTCATATGGGCTATTTTTTTGGTTTTCTTTCCTTTTTCCTGCCATGGCAGAGAAAGCGGATGTAACAAACTCTTCATTGGCAGAAGAGTTTGCACCCAGCAGTACACCCAACCTTGAGAACCTTGAAGAGGAGCCCATCCTCCTGGCTGTCACTTGTCTTCTGCTGAAGGCAGGGATCTGTGAATAGATCTTAGCAAAGTGGGCGCCTCTTCTCCCCCTACAGAGAATTAAAGCTGATGATGGCAACCTTCTTCTGCTATCAAACACTTGTTTAACTCAGAGGGCGGATGTCCCTGCTGTGCAACTGAAATGTTCCAAACCTCATGATGGTTCATACTC
>NW_010161210.1:1137-6237 GCF_000695765.1 Mesitornis unicolor | reverse complement strand
TACACGACGGAAATCTTGTTTTCAGCTACTTTGTTTTTAAATTTAGGAATTTGCACACATACATTCAGGCACACATGCACATCCACTTGCAAAGAGCATTCTTGTGGTTTCAAATTCAGCAAAAGCATGCAAAGGACAGAAATGTTGGAATTGAGGATGCATATGCAATGTTTTTGTGCAATTACAGTACAGTCCCTAACTAGCTAACTTAATTTGATTTTTAACTCCTCACAGATTTTTTACAAGGTCTTTTATGCTTCTTCATTCTTACTTTTTATTGTAGAGTCTTGTCTCTTTTTTTTTAAAGTTGAAAGATTTGCAGAGAATGAAGACAATGATTGCAAACATCGAAGGGTGTTGAACGCCGCACAAGCGACTTAACATGCAGCTACTTTCTGGTGCCCTGATATGTTATCTGGGGGTTTGGTTGGCAGAAGCACAGAAGAAACAGCTGCAGACAACAGTGGTGCCACACTGTGAACAGTTTCTCATTGCAAGGTGTTCTCAGTATCACATATAGGCATCCAAAGCTAATAGTGCCTTTCAGCTTTCTTATCCTTCAGCTCCCTTGCTCCAAAGAGTGGAAAACAGCACCCTAGTTCAATTGATCACATTATCTGAAGACATATTAAAGGGGGAAGTGTTCAAATACATCAGTGGCAAGCACCACAGGAAAAAAACATGTGGAAACGATTCGTGCTGTCCTCAGTGCAAGGTTTGATTAGCTCCCAGCAATAAGGAAAGGGGATGGGTCTTCGTCAGGGATGGTAAAAAAAATATTGAACAGCTGCTCATTAAATGGATGCTGTGTATCCAGAGCCCTGAAAGAAAGCATAAAACATATGAGATAATGTAATTAAAGACTATCAGAGCAGAGGTACACAAACCATTAAAGAAAGTTGCCTGGGTAGTGTTAATTCGGGCATTGCTTCCATTTTGAATGCCTGCTTTTGTGACCCTGTTAATATTCTCCAACCATAGGTATGATTGCACGTAGGCACAGGTGTGTGTGTGTGTGTGTGTGTGTGTGTATCTTTTATCTGCAATTGTAGCAGTAATGTCTTTATGACGTTCCGAATGACAGCTGAATGATGAACATAGTTAAGAAACAACTCCATAGCTTCGACATTCAAATGGGGCAATTATGATCATTCATCAAATAAAAGAGACCAAAGAGTTTTACTTAAATCAATGTGATTATGTGCAATTACAGTCATCCCCTCTCGTCCTCGGCTAGGCACTTTGAGTTTTTGTCATGGCAGTTTAGATTGCTACTGGTTAATCCAGTTCATACACTGCTTGGCCTCTTTCAAAGGGAAGCAGCTCTGTCTCATGGGACTGGAAGCCACAGACTCAGGCTTCAAACCCTACATGCACGCCCGCGCACACACATACTCCAGGACCACCTTTTGCAAAGCCAGAACTCAGCTTCCCTGCCTGCTGCTACCTAACCAGGCTACCATTCCTCCTGGCATTAAATTAAACTGTAAAGCTCTCCCTGCCACAGTGCAAGGACTCGTGCTGGTTCACTGTCACGGCTGCATAATGCAAACAATTTCCTTGTCTCCAGCTCACTGACTCCTGTCACAGGCAGGGAGAAACCGAGGCTGTCTGAATGTCAAAGCGAATTTACACAGCTGTAACACATAGCTGAGATCCGTGACGCCTCTCAGCGTTGTTTCTCTAATTAGTTGGTGGAGAGATCAGAAGAAAGAACTTGAAAGAGAGCACAGCAGTGAGGGCAGGTAATGTCAGGAAAGGAGGGAAAGTGATGCAGGGAGAAATGCAAATAAGGTTTTCTGGGAGCCATGCTTCAGTTACATGCTAAATACACAAGTGCAAAGTCGTTGGGCTATTTTATTAGGTAAGGAATTCTTATTTGACATAAAGGGAGCACTAGAGTGGGGTAACAGGGAAAGTATGTTCTCCAATAGCAGGTCAAAGGAGATCTCATTGCACAGAATATCACAGGTTTGCAGTTACTCAGTTTGTACCCACAGATAACCACTTTCCAAAGTGGCAAGGATTGTGGGGGCTAATGCTAGCCCTGCCCTTCATGTAGTCATTTAAGTCAGGCAGCAAGCTACCAGCTCAGAGCATCAGTACCTGACTCACATTGTGCCCTGTTGCGAATCACTGCACAATCCACTAAGTCATTCAACTAACTCCATGGGAAAACAAGGAAGAACTCGTGTCTCTTGACTCTACATTTCGCAGCCACAAAAAATATTGAGTTTCCTCAATAGCAGTGTTACAAGTTATATACCTAGTACCAAAGGCTGCCCCTGGGTGTTTTGACCCACGAAGTAGGTCTCCTGTTCCCTGGTCAACACTTTGCAACTTAAGTTGTCAAGACCAGAGGAGGCAGCAGCAGCAGCCAGCAGTGCTGTAGGCCCGTTTATTGACATTTCAATGCATCTGGCACACACCAGTAATGAGCCCTAGGAATGGGGGATGTTTAAAACCATAGTGGTAATAACAGACAATAGGGAAAAGAAGAAATAGGAAGAAGCACAAAGGAAAAAGGTTAAGGGGCACCTACTAAATCAGCTTTCCCATCAGAGAAGTTGCAATGTGAACACCTTATCTGAAATATTATCTCCTCTGGGTTGCACCGGTGAAAGGGACACCTGTAGAGTGAAAGGGTTGTTGGGACCAGCTGGGTTTCCCTCCTTCCGACCCATGAGCAATGGTACATCTGGCCACTTTCAACACCTCACCATAATGCATGTTATCTCTCTGAGCCTCTCTTCCCAGGTCCTTGCTGCACCCTGGGGAGCAGCTCACCAGGAACATGACAGGTGAGAAGTGCCTCTCACTGAAATGGAATACAAAATGATCCCACAAAAGCCCAGCCCACAGCTAATGAAAGCACCCTGTGCTGACAGCAGCAGCTGCAGAGGGAAATGTCGAAGGCACTATTACTGCTAGCGATTTCACTTAACTGATGGCAAATCTGACCTTTGCTGTGCCCACAGGCAATTTGTTTTCCTGGCTGCTGGAAAGCTGGAAAGTACCAGGGGACATTGCAAAAATGATGCATGCCCTGACCCTGTCTCATAATCATTTGCTATGAGATGGCTCTCTCCCGAAGGCTGGGGCTGTCAGCAGCTGTGGCACAGCTTCCCACTGGCTCCATGTGGTGACTCACGACATGGCATTTGGTGAGGGCTGCTTCTGTTGGACCATCTCACTGCTGAGCAAGGAGCAGGGACACTGCAAGCAGCAAGGTTCACAGATCTCTGCTGTTCTTTAAATGCAGCTTTTCCTTAAACTCTGGATACATTTGCAGTAGGTCAACTTTTTGTTCTGTCTTCCTATGAAAGATGCATAGGGTTTATTTGTTCGATCTTTGGAAATCATAATATTCTGTATTTATTACAATAAAATTTCCCTTCCTGTATGACTTCTGCCTACATGCCTGTTACTAATGACAACAATAACTGAATAAATACAACCTTTACTGGGCTTTTGGGAAGCCAAGCTCCTACACTAGCACTTGTCTTAGGTTTACTACAGCAGTTACAGGTCTTCCTTAAAAGACTAATCCATATGTCTCAAGCAGTGAAGGAGACTGTTGTTAATTTTAATTTTATGCCAGATCTTGCATATAATGAATGTAGCCTTTCCTTCCTCTGGCCTGCCTCAAAGAAATGCTTGCATTTTTTTTCCCCAGTAGCTGCATTTAGAGGATAGGACAACTAGACTACTATTCTGATATCTGGTTTAATTTTCGTCTACATCATCACCATTTCCCTTTTCTAGGTCTTCTTTTGTCTGTCTTGGGGATGTAGGCAATAAGCTTTGTAAAGCAGAAAGCTTCTTGCTGTGTGTACAGGTAGCAGCTGGTACAGAGAGACTGGGATCCCAACTGCAGTCTCTGATTCTAATATAAACATAATGAATTCAGTGTCAGTATATGGGGTTATTGATACTGTTTCATAAAACAGAGAAGTAAACTCCTTTTGGGATCTTGGTATGTCTTGGATCTCTGAACTATCAGAGATTTAATGCCAAGCCTCGTTATCCTCAAACAAAATGTATTTACAGACTCCTTTGCCTCTGAGTCCAGTGACACTCACATGTGCACTCAGAGAAGCTTCCAGGTGTGCACTCAAGTCCAGATTTATTCAAAATGATGCTCAGGCAGGAATTATGCAAAAATCATCTGGGAGATTGGCCCTTTCAGTGGCATAAATCAGCAGCATTATGTCTGACTTAGAGATGCTACATCATTTATAGCTTTTGAAGAGCTGGGTCCTTCATCTTCAGCTCCTGCTTCTAAAATATGGATGTGAAAAAAGCTGTAGAAGCAGAAGGTCTACCTGGGCAGGCAGGAGCACCAACAGCCATGACCACAGTTGGAGAAATGTGTGGTTAAACTTCATGTCTTCTAAAGGAAGTCTGAGTCCCACAGGCATCTTTTTAAAGGGTTTTATCTGATACATCAGTTTTGATTGCAGATGTTAGACAGGCTGCTCAACTGTCTGATTTATATCAATCAGACCTTCCATGCTAAGTCAGCCCTCATTCAACTTACCAAGGAGAAACACAATTCTGCTGGTACTACTTTTTAGTGGTTTTTCTTATGGCAGCAGGACTCCAGCAGTATATGAACAGCAAACCCTGCAAACACTTCCTTTCAGTTCTGCTGATGCCCTTCAGCCCACGTCATGCAGTGACCATTGCTACCTCTGAGTCTACTCAGCACCTGCTCCAACTCGTGGGCTGGATTCGCCACCATGTTAGATCATACTACTCTCCTGTGTGACCAAGGTATCTTCTGAAATGAGGTCTCCAGAAAAAAATAATGTACAACTTTCCTTTGCCACTCTCATCATCCCACTGTTATATTGCATTCAGAGAGGGCATAGGAGCGTCCTTTACCAGGAACTCAACTAGATTTACACATCCTAAGAACAATTATAATTCACTTTAGATTTACACATCTAAGAACAATCACAAGCCATTCCCTAAGAGACAGCAGCTGATCCTCTGCAGCAACTGAAAAAAAGGAAGGACAGGAGAAAAGGTTTAACCTGAAAAATGAATCTGTTCAGGGCTATTTGCTCACATATCTCCCCCTTCCAGTCCCTCTGG
>NW_010161210.1:0-1106 GCF_000695765.1 Mesitornis unicolor | reverse complement strand
TGCTGAACATGTCCCACAGCTTCTGCAGACATGGGGCAGCGAAGTCCCTGAATGCTCCTCCACTTCCCAAACTTTTCCTCCCAGGCCCTCTCCCTGCAGCAACAGGGGAAATCAACGCCACCTCTCTCCACATAGCTTTGTAAGAAGGCATCAAAATTTCTCTGGCACAGCTGAGGTGGACTTGCAGCTTCCCCCTTGGGATTAGAAGCTGGATGCTCTCCAGCATGGCATAGTCTTTTGTCATTAAGCCATCTCACTCATTGCACAGTAGATCCAGACAGATCAAACACCGTCTGTATTTACAGAGGGCACTGGTGTACCTTTTATGTCTGCTATAAAAGCCAATTCTCTGTGGCCTTTTTTTGCTTAGACATCATCTGGGGAAGAACATGTTTGTTTTAAACAGGGGTGCAGATAATGGAAAAGTGTTGCATCATTTTCTCTTGTTTATATTTTTTAATAGAAAAAGGTGAAAGAGGTGAGGTTTTGTGGGGTGTGGGTGTGTCACTTTTTCTTCGACCTTTAGCAAATTTCAAGGCTAATCCTGGTAAGATTTAAAAAGAAAAGAAATTCAGCCTACTACCCCTTGCTGCTGATGGCCTCTTCACCCAGGTAGAGAAGGGCAGGCAGAACAGGCATTTGTATCGATCTGTTCTGTGATTAAGTACCTGAGTGCTACAGAATACAGAAACAGAAAATGGGGCTGCTGTTTAATTGCTTCTAATAATGGTGCCTAACAGGGATGAGGAATGGGATAGGAAGTGACAGATGAGAAAAGATTTATTAATAGAAAAAATAATGCCTGCAACATGGTGCACCAGGATGAGACTCACAAACTTTGGACTCAAGCTGGAACCAATAGGATTTAATTTCAAGCCCAGAAATACAAACTTCCAAGCAACTCCTATAAAAAATATCTCTTAATTTCCCATCAGGGGGATTTCTTTGCACAAACCATATTCAAGGCCTCCTCTTGCTTGCCAAGCCCTGCTGTGGCAATGTTCCCTGCATGACTCCTTTCAAAGGATCCTGAGAGCCTCTCCGAGTCACAGTCTGCCCTGTAGTACATGACCAAGACAGAATCACAGAATCACAGAATCACACAG
>NW_010161209.1:0-1072 GCF_000695765.1 Mesitornis unicolor | reverse complement strand
GGTGGGTGCCGGGGGAGACGGTGGGGCGGGCAGCGGGACCTGCCCCAGGCATTGGGACCTGTCCCGGGGATGGGGCACCAGGCGCCTTCCCGGGATGTGGGGCACCGGGAGATGGGGAGCGTCCCCAGGGATGGGGCGCGGTGCAGCGCGTACCCCACAGGGTGTCAGGCATCGCCTCCCGGGAACCTTCCCAGGATGCAGGGCACGGGGAGATAGGGACCATCCCTGCGGACAGGGCACCAGGAGATGAGGAGGAGTATCCCCGGGGACAGGGGACCAGGCACCTTCTTGGGATGCAGGACACCAGAAGATGGGGAGCATCTCCAGGGATGGGGCATGGTGCAGCGGATACCCCGTGGGGTGCCCAGCATCAGACCCTAGGAACCTTTCTGGGATGCAGGGACCATCCCTGGGGACAGGGCACAGTCCACCAAGTACCCTGTGGGATGTCAGGCATTGTGCCCTGAAGACCTTCCCTGGGGTGTTGGGCTGCAGGGACCTTCCCTGGGAACAGGACATGACATCCCAGGCATTTTGCCAAGGTACAGGGCAGGAGGGACCTTCCTTGGGGACACGGCATTGTTCCCTGGGGACCCTCCCTGGGACATAGAGGAGAAGGGACCTTCCTTGGGGACACAGCCCCAGGCACTTGGCCAGGGCGCAGGTCCTTTCCCCAGGCACTGTGCTGGGGTGTAGGATCCTGGATACCCTCCCTGGGGACAGGACATCACGGGGTGTCAGGCATCGGGTATCGGTACCCCCCGGGACACCATTTCGGCTTTGCTGCTGGTGGCACCAGTGATGTGGGACCCCCCAAACCCACCCCAGGGTACCCACTACCCTGGCGTGACCTTGGGCGAGGGGACCGTGGCGGCAGCAGATTCATCGGTTATTTTTTTCTGCTTTCTAGTGGTTATTGAAGATGATAGAATTGACGATGTGCTACAAAATCTCTCGGAAAAGGCCCCTCCCGATGTTTAAAGCCTCCTCGGGGACGCTCGGCTGAAGCCAGGGGGCCCGGGGGGGGTCGGTTTACAACGGCAGAGGTTTCTCGGCGAAAAATTAAAGCCCC
>NW_010161208.1:5274-6851 GCF_000695765.1 Mesitornis unicolor | reverse complement strand
GAGCGTGTCCCGTTCTCTGGGCCTCAACGCCCGGCTGTGGGCGAACGCGACTGTCAGCGGGCGCTTCCCCGTGGCCACCGGCAAGCGAGGGCCTGTGTGGACCCCACGGGGGGCGTTTGTTAACGATCCCGGTCCGGTTTCTTCCCCTCCTGCAGAACTTGAAGAAGAGCTGGCACCCGCAGACCCTGCGCAATGTGGAGAAGGTGTGGAAAGCCGAGCAGAAGCATGAGGCCGAGCGGAAGAAGATCGAGGAGCTGCAGCGGGAGCTGCAGGAGGAGCGAGCGCGTGAGGAGATGCAGCGCTACGCTGAGGACATGGGCACTGTCAGGTGAGGTGATGCTGGGGCCCCCCACACCGGGGTTAACAGCCCCTGCAATCCTCTGGGGTTAAGCATGGCTTGCTGAGGTGATGTGGGTGCTCCTGGTGCCCACGAGAGCTGTGGGTTTAATGTCTCTGATGCTAAAACGTTTCCACTCGCCTTTGTAAGCCAGTTCCTTAAAACATAACTTAAGAGCTGTGAGAAGGGAAATAAGATGGGCTTTTTTGCAACAGGAAAAGAGAAGAGAAGTTGGAGTGGATGTACCAGGGTCCTGGAGGCATGGTGAACAGAGAGGAGTATCTCATGGGTCGCCCTGTGGACAAATACGTCTTTGAGAAGGCAGAAGACAAGGATGCCGGCTGTTCCAATGAGACAGGACTTCTTCCAGGCTCCATTTTTGCCAAGTCTGGGGCCAATTCAGTCCTAGACATGGCGAACAAAATCCGTGAGGATCCACTTTTCATGATAAGGTACTGAGTATGGAGCTGAAGGCGGTAATAGAACAGGCAAAGCATCAATAGTAGCAGCTCGTTACAAACTGTCTTATTTAATTTGGTAAAGACTGGTATTATGTCTGTTCCTCAAAGCTACATCTGCATGTGGGTGAGCTCTGGGCTGCAGTCCTGGACACCGAACAGTCACCAACCACGTACATAGGATTTTGGTTGTGTGTTCTAGACACCACAGTGTAACATCAGACATTGTGTTTGAGTCAGTTTGCTGCTTTTGGATGCTTCTGATGACTTGGTTTCAAATGTGTAGGTGAACACATCTGATCTGCTCTGAGAGTTCAGGCACTCAGTAGTGCTGTGGACAGATTGATGGTAGCAGAACACATTTTTATTTACCCTGCTAGTCCCACTCTTAAGTGGAGAAGAAAAGGACAGACTCCTTAGGAGTCTTCCTGCTTTATGTGTTTATAGAGCTTGCACTTCATTGGTATATTTCATGAAAATATGACATGGTCAGTTGTTTGAAAAGACTATTTTTTTCTGCTTTAGAAAGAAGGAGGAGGAAAAGAAGAGAGACGTTTTGAACAATCCTGTTAAAATGAAGAAAATCAAAGAATTGGTAGGTGTATCTCACTACTCCTTTACAGACTCAAAGCACAGAATGCACCAAACCCAGGAGAAGATCACAGGTTAAAATTAGCATTGTTTAGGATGAGGAACTGAGTTCTGCTTTCTGACTCTTTCGCAGAAAAACAGAATAGAATGAGCTTTCTGTAATCCTGATCTAAAGAACAAAGTTCTGTATT
>NW_010161208.1:0-5243 GCF_000695765.1 Mesitornis unicolor | reverse complement strand
AGCAGGAATTTCTCTTTCTTCCTTTCAAGTTCAGTGTTGTTCTACTCTTCTTGCTCTTCTATGTACCTGTTGGGTTTTTTTAGTTAGTGGTTAATTACTGATTTAGTACCACAGAGCGATTGCAGACACGGGATTCGATGTGCACTGATACCAAACTGATCCTAGGGAAGGCTCCGTTAAGCTCTGTAGTTTTGAGAGGGCCTTGTTAAATGGTTTAGATTTGTTCTCCGTTACTCTGCTTTGAGACACTGACTGCTCAAGTGTAGAGGCGGTAATTATTACTAATGAAATGATGTCTTGTGTTACAGCTGCAAAACAGTTTAGATAAAAAAGAGAAGAAGAAGAAGAAAGAGAAGAAGAAGAAGCACAAGAAACATCGGCGTCGCAGTTCGAGCAGTGAGAGTGACAGCAGCGAGGAGGAGCGAAGCAAGAATAAGTATGTTCTGAGGTCTTGTAGTAAAAATACCTTGCTTCCTGTTATCTGTTTTGCACATCTTCAAATCCTCTGTCTTATCTTTCTAATGAATTGGCTTAAGTGTTTCTGTATCGTTACTTTGTTTTTGCATAATTGTTTCTATGACATACTGATGTTAAAAAATATCCTTGCATTTCGTCTGCTTCAAAAGTACTTTTCTGTTTTCTCTTTAGGTCTCAGAAGAGGATGAACAGTTCCTCCTGGAAACCTGCTCCTTCCAAAGTGCCAGGATATGGCTTACAGGTAAGGGTGTGTGTTTCACACAGCTCTTCAGCAGCAATGCCCTGAGTCAGGGAGGAGCAGGATTTCTGGCAGTTTGCTGCAAGGCTGCTTCACCAGCTGGAAGAGGATTATGAGGGGAGATGCAATATAAAAAAGTTCAGATTCACTTTGGAGCCATCTAAGCCTTGAAACTGAAGTTGTTCAGATCCCAGTAGGACTTTTGTCTGCTCTGAATTCAAGTTTTATTTAGTTTCTCTTCAGTCAAATGTCCGTTCAAATGCTCTGCTTGGGTGTCTTGGCACTTTGGTTTACTGAACATCATAGAGAAATTCTTTCTAGGCACAGGTGTTAATAAGAGCCTAGGAAGTGAGATAAATAAACACAAATCATCCTGCACTTAGCCTAGTCTGAGGTCTCCTCTGTGGCCTTGCATTGTTGTGCTCTCACAAGGCATCTCCTGAAAAACATTTCTGAATTCCAGGTTAGAAACTCGGAGCAGAGCCACAGGTCCCGGAGCTCTCCAGCTGCCGGCCAGGAGAGGGCTCCCCACAAACACCGGGATCGCTCCAGGTCCAGGAGCCGCTCCAGGAGCCACTCCCGCTCCCCTCAGAGACGCTCCAGCAAGAAGAGTTCAGAACAGGCTGGGTGCAGGGGGTCGAGATCTCCTCCTAGGCATAGCAAACAGTGAGTATGGCTAACCTGGGTGATGTAAACCAAGGGCTGCTGGTGAGGGCATTCTCTGGAATCAAAGTCCCTCTTATTCAGTCTCTTTCTACCACTTTACCGTTCTGACCACATTATTGCTCAGTTCTGGGTGTAGTGGCAGGTATCTTCTAGGTACACCCGTTGGGTACTGGTTGTGACTGTGCTTTATTTGGGCTAACGATTCTCTTTAAAAGATATGGCTGTTGAATTCTCTTTACTAAACGCTGACAAAATCAGGTACCAGGTATTTCTTGTTTGCTGGTGAAATAATTAAAACCGGAAACTTTTGATATATTGAGAGTCATTAGAACTTGTTTTCAAAGTGGACAGGTAACAGCCCTGCAGTTACAGCAGGCGTCTTGGTTTCAGAATATATACAAAAAGACCTAGGGGAAGTTTAGAGTTGTGATAAACGTTCATCTGTGCTAAAAAGAGGGTGTTTCTGGGTTACAGACACAGCAATCGGGAGGAGAAAGGCAGAGCGAGAAGCCCTTCCCCTAAAAAGAGCTATCGCCGGCAGCACGCCCCGGGTTACACAAGGTAAGCAAAGGTCTTGTTCCTGTGCTGTTGGATGGAAGTTGCTCTGGTGCTGGTGAACCAGCTGGGTGTAATCTGTGAAGCAAATTGTATTCTGTTAGCTAAAATAAATGGGATCGGATGTCCAGAAAGTCAGGCACAGAGTCCTAAAGTGCTCGGTTTGGTGCTCCTGAGCTCGATCGTTGGTTAACGCCTTGGACAGCTTCCCAAGCCGCCTCACGTGGCTGCTGGTTGTCCGTGTGTCTGGCGTCGCTGCGCGAGGCAGTAATGTGAAGTCAGTCTTTTGTCCCCTGCACTGTTAATTAGAAGCATTCGGTTTCACTGTCATCAGGAAAATATGACCCTGACACATCATCTTACCACTCAATTAAAACCAGGAAGGCTGAAAAGAGGAGGAGAGTCCCGAGGGTGTGGTAAAGCAGAAATTGAGATGTGTACTTGCAAGCTTTGGTGATTTGCTCCCAAAGAAAAAAAAACCACGCTGAACAGCCCTCATTTGGGGCATTGTAAATCACCTTAAAGAATGGAAAGCGAGAGAGGGGTGGGGCCCAGCATGTTCTTGATTTACAGCAGTGGTGGTTTCTACACAACTAGGAAGATCTCTCCAGAGGAACTAGAGCGTAAACGCCAGGAAATGATGGAAAATGCCAAGTGGAGGGAAGAGGAGAGAGCAAACAACCTCAGGAAACATCGAAAGGAGGAGGAGCTGGAGCGGGAACTGCAGAAACTCGACGCCAGAGATGGGAAGTTCTTCAAGTGAGTGTCTTCCATGATCTGCTTTTTCATTCGAGGGAAACACAGGCCACTGCTTCACAAGAATGAGAGGTGGCCTCGATGTCTGAGGTGTTTCAGATTATGGTACAAGATCCATCTCTGCTGGGTGATTTCCACTGTTCCCACATTCTTTTCTTAACTGAAAAGATGGCTCTTTCTATGGTGCCTTTGGTAGTCGGACTCAGAAGCTGGTGATCAGTTATTTTTGCCATCCTGTTGAAAGGCCTAGTCATGTTTTACATGCAGATACCAAGAAGTTCTCTGCTTTTAGGAGCTTACAACAGTTCTGAGCCTGCAAATCCACCAGGAGTCTGTGCCAAGAGCTTGCAGGACTGAAATGTGTGCCCAACAAGAAATAAGACTGTTTATAGTTTCTGAACGCGGGTGGTGACTCAGTCCCTTGTGCACATGGCAAAGGAAGTTGAAGTGGCACAGGGCCTTCTAGAAAGTGTGGTGGTGTGGGAGAGAGACTCTGTGGCAGTGCTGTGTATCTCGGAGTCGCTGCCATGCTCCAGGCTCTATAAATTGATCAGAGGAGAACATTCACTTAAGTCCTGAAGCTGCCTAGAGCCAGGATCACGTAAAAGGGTGGCTTAAAATCACAAGAGATTTTCTCCATGAGCCACTTCTCTTGTGGAGAGGGATTTTTGTGCGTTTCCTTGCACAGAAGAAACTGGTTGAGCTGGCAAACCATGTTTGTTGGCCTCTTGTTTGAAGAGGGAGATGGGGACGAGGAGCAGTGTGATCATTAATGTTTATAAATATTTAAAGGGTGAGTGTCACGAGGATGGAGCCAGGTTCTTCTCGGTGACAAAAAATGATAGGACAAGGGGTAACGGACACAAACTGGAACACAGGAGGTTCCACTGAAATTGGAGAAGAAACTTCTTCTCAGTGAGGGTGACAGAGCACTGGCCCAGGCTGCCCAGAGAGGTTGTGGAGTCTCCTTCTCTGCAGACATTCAAAACCCGCCTGGACGCCTTCCTGTGCAACCTCATCTGGGTGTTCCTGCTCCGGCAGGGGGATTGGACTGGATGAGCTTTGGAGGTCCCTTCCAATCCCTAACGCTCTGGGATTCTGTGATTAGTAAAGGAAAGCGAATGGCACAAGGATCCCTGCTCTCTGCTGTAGCTGATGTAGTCGTTTACAGTGGGAGCTCTGACATTTGGGTTCCCAAAGGACTGCCCTTGGTTCAGGAACACATCGCGTTTCCCTCATTTGCTTCACAGAAAGCAACCGAGTCCCCTGTGACCGATGCGTTTGTAATTAACTGTTCGTTCTGTTTGGCAGATGGAGGAGACCTGAGAGCTCCTGAAAGTGCATTTCTGAGCACTGGCCTTAAATAAGGCATTGAATCTGTTTCAAGCCAAACCAAAAACCATTCAGTTCTTTCAGTGCAGACTTTAATACAAAATAATTTGCTGGTTTCTGTGTTAGATGAATTGAGGTTGATGACTTGGGGATGGTGAATCCTGCTAGAAATGGTGTGGTGTTTGGAAAAGGATTCTGATTTCTTTCTTTGGTTCAATTTCCTGCAGTCGTTTGAAACTAGAGAGTGCCTCTACTTCCACCCTGGAGGACCGGGTGAAACGCAACATCCACTCCCTTCAGAGAACCCCCGCTGCCTTGGAAAAAAACTTCATGCAGAGATGAAACTTGCTCTTCCTCCGCCGCTGTGCGGCAGTTGAACGGACGCTGATTCCCAAAGGTGAGAGCCCTCCAGCACAGACTCGCTGCTCTCCACAGGAGCACTTTCCATCTCCCAAAGAGATGCTGGATTTCTGCACCGCAGCCCACAGCGTGTCTTGGACTGTGGCGTTGTGGCTACGTTTGTAACGAGTACGACCTTGCAAGCAAACCTTTGCTGGAGAACTCGTGAGCCTTTGTATTCTATTTTTGATGTGTTGCCAGATCTTTTCCTTTTCTCTCCACCTTGACCAGTATCATTTTTTTTGTATCGTGTTATTACCAAATTACACCAGGTGGTGACTGCTTTCTATGTTGGGCAGATTGTCCGAGCTCTTTATATAATGGAGCAAAAGTTCTATTTTTGTTAGTCCTTAAAAAGCGGAGCAAGCCAAACTCCTGTGTGAGTTGATTTCATGGAATTGGATAAAGCTACGTGAGTAAGGGACAAAATCTTGTTCGATACCATCACCATTGCAGGTGTGGGTAAAATTCTGTTCAGTTCTGTCACCATTTTGGGGTGGGTTTGGGGGTGCTGTTAGATGAACCCGTGCCATTCCTGTAGCCGTTACTTGGTTGCTGACAGATTTGAATGGTTTTGACCCAAAGGAAACTGCTTTGAAATGAGGAAATGAGCAGAGCATAGCCGATACAGCTATTTCTCTGGGATTTTGTAATGTAAGTACTGTGTATATGTACAGCAGTGTAGATTTCCTTTTTTTAAATTAAGAAACTTTGCTGTCACTTTTAAATGTTCTTTGTGGCTTTTGGGGGTGGGAGGGGCAGGGGTGACACTCCCTGGCAAAGGGAAAGGCCCGGGGGGCTGTAACCGGTTGTCGCAGCC
>NW_010161207.1:14054-28164 GCF_000695765.1 Mesitornis unicolor | reverse complement strand
GGCCCCTGGGTCCCCTGCCACAGCTGCACCTCGCTCCCTCCCTCCCCGTGGCCCTTTGGACCTCGGCTGGGCAATGGCTCTCGCTCCCTCGGTGACACAGAGCGCAAAGAACGGGGCAGGAGAGCTACACTCACATTTACCCACAGCTTTCTTTTCTAAACCGCACCTTCATGTCCCAGAAACTACAGAGGAACAGCTCAGTAAGCCCCGTTTCATGGAGATTGCAGAGGTTAGGGGTACGTCTGGGCCATCTTTTAAGTGCAGGTCTCACCGCTCGCACTGCAAATCCTCAAGTCCATACCAAAAGGCTGCCTCAGCATGTCCAAAAGGAAGGGAGAGACGTTGAGCACCTTTGAATGCTCTGATGGAAACACGTCCCAGCTTGCACACGTGAGCCCATCTCCCCCTGAGCTCTGGGGACAGCAGAGCCATTCTGCACCTCGGGTGTTCGTTCTGTTAATTTAATGACAGTGCTAAAGAAATGATGTCCCCTCCCACTCCGAGCAGCTGTTAGCCAGCACCGTTTGTGGCCGCATTGATCAGATCACTGGAAACAAACCTCATTAGGAGTACTCCAGGAGTTCTGCTCTTTAAAAACAAAGCAAAATGACACAGATCATTTTATAGCGACCTACTTTACAGCCCAGCTCCAAAAAACCATCTGTATCACCACACCACACTGTCACATCCCCACTCAGCCACACCAAGGCCAGCTCCTGGCAGCAGGGACACAAACCAAGCGGGTGACGGGGCTCAGGAAACCCCAGCCAAGCCTTCCAGCCCTGTCCTAGTGCCAGCAGCGTTACCTGTGTTTATGGCATGCCTGAGGAATAAACACTGCTGCTGCTCTGTCCACCCATGCTGACCCTCGGCTCCTGAGTTCACCCGAGGCTGCAGTGCAGTTATCAATCCCAGTAATTGCTGTCACCCACGGTAAAACGTGGGCTCATCAGGTAAGTTGGACAACCACAGGGTCAGAAGGATTAAAGAGGAATCTGCTGCTATTTATGCAGACATCTTGATGATCAGGAGGGTAAAACTCGTTTCTTTTGGTGTTCACAGATTCTCCTCAAGCACATGTGTTATTTTCAAAATTGTCTGCTGACTCATCTCTCCAAATAACGCTTGTTCTGCAGCTACTTATTATCCTTGGTATTTACTGTTTTGCTTGAACAACGCTCATACTATCACATTACCTCTTCCTTAGCAGTCAAGCATGACTCCTAAACCCAGCTCTGTATGTGCTTATGTACAACTCAGAACACAAAACCTTCTTTCCGACACCAACTCACCGTTCCAGCAACGTTCTTCCTATCGAACCCATTGATAAAAGTTGGTAAAATCCCAGCACCGACGGGGAATGAGCCCAACAGAAGCAACGCCATTCAAAATTTACATGCAAAATGGACATACAACAATTCAGAACCACAAAACAGCACACAGGACTGCAGAGCAGTAACGTTACCAGCGACCCAAACCTGCCAGGATGTGTTTTAAGGTCCCTACATCAGGGGACATCAGCCCTCAAAGCATTCTGAAGTTTAGCCTATCCTCCAAAAGTCATTGCAGACAGAAGTACTGGGCAGGCAGTAACCTAAAACAGTTATTAATATACCCCGTAGCTTCTTCCACTTTCTGGCTTTGCAAATTTAACCGCTGAAGGAGGCTTCGAGCCATTATTAGAAGTTAGGCAGCCAGCATTTTTCAGTCCTGCTTCTTACTCAGCTACATTCATCCTGCAACCTTATACTCTGCAAACACACAAGAAAGGAACGCCCCAAAGAACCAAGCTCCTCCCACCTAAAGAAGAAACCCCAAACTGGCTCTGTTGGTGGGCACAGCCATGGTCTGCCGTGGATCTGCAAGAAGAATATTCCAAACATGCCATTCGCAAGGGTACAAACACAGTTAGGAATGATGCAATACGGGGCCAAGCGGGCACCAGAGGGTTTTCACTTGCCTTTCCCACGAGAACAAGTCCAGGAATTGGATGCAAGCTCCCCGCTGCAGGTACAGGCTTAAACACTGGAGAAGAACGAGCGCGGCACTGACACGGGCTCTTAAATGAAATCCAGCGGATGAAACTTCAGATCAGCAAAGTCTCCTGAATTAATCACAGCCCGGCTGATTCGTGAGCTAGCGAAGCAAGCCCCAAGGGCCGCAGCAGTGTTATGATGTGCAGTCTGCAGCAGCTGAATTCCCGACCAGGGAGAGAGGAGGAAAAGGAGGGAGGGAGCTGCAGGATTTCTGGGGGAAGGTGCTGCAGATCCTGTCCAAGCAGTGGACACTGCTTTTCTGTATGTCCGTGTAAGGATCCTCCCAAACGTAACCAAAACTGGGCCCAAACCAAGGCCTCCTGAGAAAGCCAAACACACGTTATGGATTTGCCAGAGTATAAACTCCAGCTCCACTCATTTTTAACATTAATTTATAGTTTCACACAGACACTTCATTGCAGATGAAGCAAAACCACCAATCCCCACGGGCATCAGAGCCCAAACACCGCTCCTTTGTGTGCAGACAGGGGACGGTGCAGCTGCTGAGCCTTCATGAACTTAACAGGACCAGGTTTTAATTGCAGATTGGAGATATGCACCAGCATGATCCCTCATAAATCCATATGTCAGTGCAAGAGATCAGAGCTATGTGCTATCACTGAGGTTAAATCTGCCTGAAAATACTTCTGAGCCACAACTTGGCTCCCACATTAATGTACAGAATTATTTAGAGAAAGGAAGAGGAAAAGCAGAGCAGAACAAACTACCTTTTCCCGTGCTTTCCAAGCTCTTAGCATAACTGCAGAGTTTTGCTCAAGCCAACTATTATTAGAATTAAGTCCCATTTTGACACAGCTTGTGAGAAAGCAAAAAATACCTAGTTTAAAAATAACAAAAGCCCCCAACCTGAGTAAGTGGAGAGCAGGCAGAGTGAGAAAGCAGCACAGAACATGTGAAAAGAAATTGGCCTTATTAATAGCACACTGGTGCCTCCAATGTGCCTGCCCTCAGCCAGGTTTTACCGCTTTACTTCACAAGTAGTCATCCTGTTTCCGTAGATCTGACCTCTCAGGAAAGGCACGCCAGCCCCAGACGTAACAGAAACCCCAGTACAGCTCTTTCTTACCTCCACAACACACCCATCCACGTGATTATTTCTGCTGCACACAGACTGCGTGCAGACCCGTGTGCCACGCTTGTTCGTTTTCTTTTCCAATTAAAACTCCCCAGCGAACACGGCCAAGATTTGCCACAAAATCACCTGTCAAAACGTGGGATGCCTGACGCTGCTGCCTACGGGTTCAGCTCCTTCCCAAAGCCTCAGCGGCCGCGAGTGACCACACACGAGGACGAAACTGCGCTCCAGGGAATACAGAAATTAATCCGTCTCTTCCTTTTACCTGGGTTTCAGGCTTTTCCCTGTGGTTTCAGGGGACTCGAGGTTTTCCAGTGCTGTAATTGCACCCGTAGTGCCTCCCCGTGGAGATGAGGATGTGGTGATGGAAGATGCTTCCCCTCCACATAACCCGAGCTGACAAAAGGGCTCTGCTGCCAGGACAGCTGTGCCTCCATCCCAACTGGGCGTTTAGGGTGGTTTTGTTGGGATTTGGGGTGTTTTTTTGGCACATAAGCTGTGTCAGAGCTGGGTGTGATCTTTTTCATGCTTACAGCTCAGCTATGCCAGGAAAAACTTGAGAGTAAATCTGGGCCTGGGTTGGAGACAGAGGCCTCATTCAGCGATGCCCTGCACCTGTGCTCTCACTGATGTTGGGAAAGAAAGCCAGGCAGCCACCAGAGCCATCACCTTTTCACTCAGTTTGCACTTGTGTGCATAATTATCTGGGTACAAGGCAACGCTGGTGTGCAGTAACTCATCCCCATCCCCCTCAGCTACTTGCTTTGCACACATGACATTGGTTTCTGAAATTACAGCCCCCTTGCTGGGGGTTGGGAGGGCTCAGACAAGCAGGTCTTGTAACGGGTTAGAAAACTTCCTTTTTACTTCAGCTAAAAAAGGAAAAAACAAAATAAATGAAACAGCAGTAATACCCAAACCTCTGTTCCCCTACAAGGAAAACTCCCTGTTCTCAAATCGTGAAAAAATTGAACCAATTTACTCACAAATATCTGCTAACTACCACGTCAGGTTTCCATAGTACCTAGGAAATGCAGCAAAAATACCTGTTTGTTCAGTCTGCAAACAGTGCATCCATTACAAATGTTATCTAAGACTCCACAGAGTCTGTGGGTAGGAAACGCAACCATGGGTGCTTAAAAACCACTGCCAAAATGCATGATTGGTACCTGCTGCGACTGCCAGAAATCATCTGCACTGCTAAAGGATTAAGAAAGAAGGAAAAAACCCACGGACTTCCTCATGCTATGGACCCTTACCAATCTATCTGACATACTTAAAATCCTTGCTCGTCTCTCCCTCGTGAGACAGCCAACACGTATAGGTTTTATTTACGTGGACGAGTATTTCAGACGAGGCACTGAAGGCTAAATTCGAAAGGAAGTCACACCTAAAGATGTGTTTGCATAGTCAGAGGCTCACTGTAATGTGTGAAGACAGGACCCCCAAAACTGCTGCTCTGAATCCATCTGTACCTGCAGCTTCCTAAAATGATAAATTATGGAGCAGCCTCAGTAACCCTCAGGTGGTTTTATCTGGCAAAATGGGGTGCGAACACAGAACCTGGAATGTGGGGGTCCTGTCCATAGCTGTTCCCAGCACCCCAAGGAGATGTTCTCTCTCTCTCCCCAACTTGTACTTTTCGGGCAGAATCACAGCTTTGATGGTGCGACTTTGATAGGAGAGCAGATGAATCCCGTATATAGCAGCATTTCCACAGATCAGCCCACACTGCTCGTCCCTTTCTATTCCTGCCAAAAATTGGGCAGGGGGAAAAAACAGAAGGGGGGGGAGAATCACTTGAAACAAGAGAGGGAAAGGAAAACTGCAAGAAAATGAAAAACTAACGGGAAAACGCTGCTGGTTTGAGTTGTACTTCAATTCTGTACATGAATTTAAAGACCCAAAAGGACTTAACTGCTGCAATAGCTGTGCAGAGTCCTGGGCAGTCACGGCAATAAATCCCCTTCTCCTAAAAGCAGGTAATTACTGGAGCAATTCAGATTAAATAAGCACTTTATCAGAATTCACGGCACTGAGAGCAAAGCAATGCAACGTAATTATGGAAGAGCAAGTTTGGCATTCCTCGTGTAGCCAAGGTGAAAACTGCCAGCAAAATAACACTGCTAAATGTTTTCTTGTTTAAAAGCAAGCATACAGCACTTACGGGAGGAGTAAAATAAAGCCTTAAAGCCCAGTTACAAAAACTAATCTGCCTTTGGTGACTTTAGAAAGTAATAATGGAAATAAAGAGGAGGATTTCAGCAGAGACAGAGCTTTGCACACCAGATATGAGCTAAGGAAACAACAAAAAAGGCGAAATGTTATCCTGTTATCAAACACCTCTCAACACCTGAGGATTGAACTGTTTAAGTCTACAAAGTGTACTGAGATGTCTCAGTTCCTTATTTCCACTGCAACACTTTCATTTTGCCTAATGTTAGTCCTGAGCAGCCACGGCGACGTTGTCATGGGGATGACAACATAACACAGTTGTTTTCTGCCATCGCTGTGCAACTGCGCACACTTTGGGGTCATTTCCTTTGCCGCGAAACGACAGCATTTAACCACACTGCACTTCTCTCTTATTCAAGCAAGTTCTTTCCTCCAGGACATGGTCAATAGGGGTTTGGCACCCTCTTTGGGCGCAGCTTTCTGAGGCACAAATTGAAAGCCTGGGAAAAGAAGAACACTTTTATATTTAGAAATGCAGCAGTTGGGAGGGGAAAAAAGCAGCTAATTTATGATATACAGACTAACATAGCCACTGACACTGCAGTCCATTGGCTTTGCCAGACAACAGATATTACCAGCAATAATAATAATAATAATAAGCTATTTCAACTACATCTAGCTTCTGCGATCAAAGCTAGGGTGTTAGTAAGTGGTTATTGCTATCACGTACAGCGTTAGCCTGGGTTAGGACACGGAGCGACCGATCGTACGTCATGGGCTCTACCTGAGCTCAGCTGGGACTGGTTCAGAGCCTCTGTAACCTGTGCAGAGCCTGGCTTTACACTATCCATCTCCAAATCTGCACAGTGTTAGGGTCGGGCGGGAAGAGGGCACAGGGACACACAGAAGGCGAGAGAAAGGACAAAGTTAAATTAAAATATCCCCTGGAACAAAGCGCAGGAGACGAACAACTTAATTTGTAGACAGAACTAGAGAAACAGGGCTAGAGAAATCCAGATTTTGGGGTTATGCATCCTAAGGTGTTGCTTCCCTGGCACGTTCTAGACCCGAACTACTCTTCACTAGCAATGTCTACGTGCAAAAAGATGTCTAAGTGAAGCGATATGCCAAGCTCACAGCAAAAACGATGAGGTGAGATGAAATAAGGGGAGAAAACACCCAAATCCCAAGAAAACTTGAGCTGCTGAGGATGAAGGTGGGTGCTACCGGGACCTGAACAACTGGGCTTAAAGCTGGCTCAGGTGTGACCACAAGGTATGCAGTGGAATTCTCAACACACACGTATTACGTGCACGTGTCACTGTAAACAGAGCTTACACTGCAAAAAGAGTTCAAAAAACTGCATCCAATAGATCTCAATTTAGGTTGGCAAGCGCTAGTGGAAGAATGAGCGATTTTAAACACAGCCACAACTTGCACAATCATGGTCTTTGGTTTGGTTGGGAGCCTGAAGATTTAGAGCTTATTTTCTGTCCCAGTTCCCAAAACACATTTCAGCCTTTGCCTCTTTATTCAGATCTCAGCTTGATTTATCTGGGGAAGTTGAGGGCCAAAAAAGAACTTCAGTGTCTAAAATCTGCTTTGGGAGCCCGGAAAGTGACTTCCCCTAATGCAGCGAAGTCTGAGCAGGACCTAAAAGCTTCCATACTTAAAAAAATACATAAATCATCTTCCTAAATTACTCCTAACAGATGTGTGACCATGATAAATGGTACACAGAGCAGGACTGGCTCTTTGAAGCTCTCATGGCTGCAAGGAGCTTCACTATGAAAGTGGAAAAAAAGAAGAGAAATCTTTTCTCCATACCTGCATGTTCAAAGGAAACTGCCTTTCTACACCAGAAGTAAGTAGTTTGCTGTCAAGTAACATTATTTTCCTGAAGGAAGCTGTGATGAACAGGACCCACGTGCCTGTTTCCCACGTTACAAGGGTATCACACGTGTGCACACAGGGAAAGCAGATATACACGTGTATATATAGATAAGTTATATATTTTCTCATATCTATCTATCTATAGTATTCGCAGTCCAAAGAGCTTTTAAAAAGGCACCTTAAGACTCCAGGTTTGGTTTGGTTTCCCTGGATACCCTTCAAAACATCAGTGCTACTGAAGTGCATGTATAGGAGGAGAACAGGAGAGACAGGGAGAGAAAGGGTGAGAGGAGAAACGAGGAATAAATGAAAACGTACAAGGGGGGAAGTAGCTCCAGGACGCTGGACGGGCTCCGTGGGCAGGGGAGACTGGGGAGGTATAATTAAAAAAAAAAGGAGAAAACAAACAAAAAGAAGTTGGTTAAAACACGTGCCCATTGCAAATGGGGTAAATTCAAACAAAGCTCAGTGAGGCCATACACAGCGCAGAGCAGGACCACAGAGCCAATCCTTCAAGTTGGTTGGTGCTTTATTCCTTAAAGGCTTTGGAAATCCACGAAGTCCCCAAAAAAAACCCCAAAATATTTTGCATGGTGGAACTTTTAGCACCAGGCAGAGCAACACAGCACAGCTCAGGATGTGCCTGCATCGCTCCCCAGGGCCGTAAGCGCGTGGTTACGGTTAACCCATGGTTAACACAACTTTGTAGGGTCACAAACAGGGCTGGAAAATGTCACGTTTCTTTAGGCTGGACAAGGCCAACCCCTCACTAAAGAAAACAACTCTCGTATTTTGAAATTTCAGTTCATTAGCTGTCTCTGATGGTGCTGAAGACTTTGCTCTTGCCTCAGCCCCAAGCGTTAGCTTTATTTTCGGATGGAAGAGAGCAACCACAAAGGTGTGTGTGAGGCTCCTAAAGAAGCAGCTTTCACACTCAAATCATTGAGCTTTCATCCCAAAATCTTTGTCCACAATGCCTGAGCTCCACGGGAGCTGAAATAAAGGGATTTCTTGAAGGATTGGTCCTTGGTCAGGCAATACCGAAAGCATTTTCTGCATTTTCCTGCATCAAGAACACCACGTGGGGGCCCCGAGCACGTCAGTGTTTTCCCCCCGTCTGCTTCCACGCTGGAAATGGATACCTGTCTTGGCCTAATAACATTTTCATTTAATTGAGCTTTAATGAGGCAGTTGCAAGTTGAACGCCAAAAAACGGGTTTGTTTACATAATTGTGACGAGCCTGGTACTAATGACACACATTTCATCTTTCCATATTTTCCTTTTAAAAACACTAATTAAGACATTACGTGCTCATCAGTGTCAAATGCTGCTCAGCCCAGGCATCTGCAGAATCTAAGTCCTATTTGCACCTTATTCTTCCCGAGTTTCTTTTTATTTAAAAATCAAACCCGCGATCTCTTTAGTCCAGGGATTAGCACCCACCCTGTTCCAAACCAGGCATGACCTCTTCAGAGTGTTATAATTATAGCAGCTTTAACATAATATAACTCAGTTTGCATTTTGGCAGTTAGAATTCATTCATTCAGGGCTGAACCAGAGCCTTCAGGAGGTCAGAACAGAGCCTGTTGCCCGATCCAGCCCTAAATTTCAATCCTCCTGAAGTTCACAGGATTATCTGCACGTGGTGTGTTGACCCAGATTAATCTGTTCATTATATTGTAAAAAAATATTCACTTACAACAGCTTGTAATACTACTAAGTACCCCTTAATGTGTCCTTACGTGTATCACCAGAGTATATTTACCTGGTAAATCTAAATTAAATGAATGGATGAGATAGGAATTTGAAAAATCCTCCATGAGGATGCTGGTGAAGACTGAGGAATTGCTAAGAGTGACCACCAAAGTTTAAAAAATGCTCATTGCTTTGAAATAAAGAAAGGCAAACATTACCTTCTCATCCCCCACTTCTTCACTTCAGCTCTACCCGTCCCACTGCAAACTTCTCTTTAGTCTTTGGTTCCCCATGGGAGCCAGGTGCTCCCCAGCACCAACCGAATTTACCCAATTCAGAAACCAAGGCACACGGCAAGGACCTGGGGCACAGCAAGGGGCCGCTCGATGGTGAAAGACACGGAACACATTGCACGAACGGGATGAGGCGTGAGATGTGAATTTAAACATTGTCAAACCAGATAGCCAGACTTATGAGAAAGAATGGACTGAAACAGCCGAGACACTGCTGCTGACTGTGCCAAAATGATGAGCGTGGACAGCATGGACACACGGACACACACACAGCATTTTCAGACACGGACACACGTCAATGAGAGGAATTAACAATTCCCAAATATTCACTTGGAAGGAAAAACCATGACAACTGTTCACTTTTTTCTTCCAAGCAGCACAATGAGTATCTAAAAGATTCCCTTCTCGCCAAGTATCTGAGATTCAAATGCAAACTTGATCCTGTCTCTCTTTAAAAATCTTTATAAAGACGAGCTGATTTCATCTGCTGTAGTACCGAAATTCAGATAAATTGTCAGTACACGGTACCAGCTATTAAATAGTAGGTATCCATTCAATAGAATAAGGCATCATTACAGCATTGTATCTGGGTAAGTATACAGGGAGAACACAGAAAAAAGGAGAGCGCTGAAGCAGTCTGGGGTTTGATGAGCCAAAACCACCTTCATTTCCATCTGAACTCCAGTCATCATTTGTACTGCATTACAGACCACTGCAAGATTGTACAATCCCATTAAAATGCTGTCCCCATCACTTCTGCAAATCAAAACCTCTAATTAGAAATAACAACAACAACGCAGGGCAGGAAGTTCTTTGCTTTCCATCTGCTTTTCATCAGTTTACTCAACCCAGCCAAATCTATGGACAATTAAACTACACAAGGAGTTCTATGTTGGTAAATGCCTTCAAGGCAAAGAGCTTTATGCTGCAGATACAAAATGTCCTAGATGCTCTACATATCATCTTCTGATTAACAAAAATAGACTTTGTATGTTGATAAGGACATCTTATCAACCCCAAATCTAAAACTTCCCATTAACTCTAGATGAAATACCCTGCTAATGTTGAGTAAGGACAACAGCTCCAAGGGGTTCCTTTCAGGAAAGACTATTCCTTGGAAAAATCCAATCTGATGTTTCAAATATAGGTAAAGGGAGGAAATTAAATGACGTGGATATTTAAGTATATGAGTATATGCCTAAACTCTGGACTAGAATACACTAACCACAGAGAATACGGGTGAGGAAAACGCAAGCCCTCATAAATCATAAATGCTGTGTGCAAAGGAAGGGCAGGGGGGGATTACAGCAACAGCTGCAGCCTTGGTTCCAGCAGCCCTTGCATCTGAAAGCTCGTCAGTGTTCATCTGCCTTTAATTGCAGGCACACAACAACTACCAGGGAAGGGCAACGGGGACAGCCTCATGACTTGGCAATATCTCGCAACTCATTACGTTTAATAGGACTTGGGCCTTTGGTATCAACTTTATAACAAACATTTCCCAGGCCTGACAGAGGAAATCCACCCCCTGGAGTGTTGTTAAAGCCAAATAGAATCTATTAATCTATGCTGCTTCATTATCTCTCATTAAAGCATAGCAAGAAACTACTCACTAGCAGCTCACAACATTTAATTGCCTGAGCCGTATTTAATAATAAACACTTGCTTATGACTCTATCTATCAGCCTGGCCTGTATGGAGATGTAAAGTCGCCCTTGTCTGCTCACTTCAGCTGCACACAGAGTACAGAGAAGCGACTGATTTCATTTAGAGATCAGCTTCGAACAGCAAAAGGCAGACGCTGGATTTATGGAATGACCACCTGCTGCAGCGCTTTGCATGGCCAGCGATCCCTGTGACACCAATTCTAGCCAATATATTTGCATGTTCCCAGGGGTACCAAAGGCTGGAGATGCCAGTGCCTGAGGAAACTATTTCCCTGAAGCACGCAGATTAACACAGGGCCATGAGAGCTCCGGGTGCTCATGACTTTTGACCGCTGAACCAGAAGTTCCAAGCTGTACCACAAGATCTGATGAAAGGCATTTCCCTCAGTGGAAGGAATCGCATCTATTTGTTTTAAACTATCAAGTCAGCAATCTTACAAGATAAGGAACATCATTAAAGTAGAGAAAACAGATGAAAAGAACACCAGTTAAACCACCTTTCCAACTCAACTTGCCAGCTGCATAGCATTTTAAGATCAGCAATGTCAAACTGCTTCTCTGAACAGAAAAGGTATCTTAAGATAACTTAAGATATTGTATTGTATAAAGGTATTAAGATACCTTTAAGGTATTGTTCTATAGATGAATATATAGATTTGTTTTAAAAAAGCAGAAGAAGAAAAGAAAAGCTCCACCACAAGGACATCCTGCAGACACCTCCGTTATGCCAGCACATCCATCTGCAGTCCCTTCCAGTGTACACTGGATGACAGCAGAATCAGGTCCAAGATCTCATCTTCTGTTTACTTTTCCTTTCCTCAGCAGAGGGTGGTATTAATTTGCCTGAATTTCACACAACACAAAACTGTCCAGAAGGCAGTAGGAAGTAGATGGAGTCATATACCCAAAGCAGAAGCAATTTGGATCCCAAGTTCTGTTGTATCAGACTTTCTCCAAACAGAGAAGTTTCCAACATCCAATTAACCTATTCCATCTAAGCCAGCATGAACATATTTGGGTCACCTCTATGTTCTGTACAAAAAAAAACCCCTAACACACAGCACTCTGGACACCAACAACTGGGATGTCACATGGGATCGGCAGTCACAGATTGCTGAAGGAATCTGAAATTCTTAAAGGCTTTCAAATCACACAGGAGACGGACATTGATACCAGCTGACAAACACCGCAGGGAACGACATTCAACAGCGGCAGCTATTCAGAGAGAGGAATGTGTGGACGACCAACACACAGAAAGGGCAGCGTGGTACGTATAAAGGATGCTCAGCACACAGAGTAACACGATACGTATAAAGGAGATATTAAACATGGAAGACAACTCAATCTACATACCTGGTTTAGGCACAGAATTGGTCACGGACTGAGGAACTTTGTCGTTAATGAGTTCAACGCACTCGCTAGGAAAAAATCCAACCTGGAGTAAAAGCAGAAAGAGAGGCAGAATATTCAATGTAGTGGTTTTAAATGTGAGCTGCTAAACCAGCAACTGTTAAGTATTTTCATTGAACTCTGCTTGCCTGATGCTTTGTCACATTATCCAGCATAAAGTGACCACAGGAGTTATAATCTTTCAAAATGATGGAGCCAAAAATTCTACAAAGCAAACAATTAGTTCTGTAAAATACGGTTCTAAGTCTGTTTTCTCAGCTTGGTCCACAGGACGGAGATATTCAACCTGCAGCAGCGAGGGGAGAGGACAAGCGTGCTGCACACCCTTAAGTCTCAGTGGAACTCAAGAGAGACAGAAAAGCTTCGGCTGGGTTCCCTGTGCTTGGCTGCATGTATTTGTATGTAACATGACATTTAATGAAGAGAGCAAGATGTTTCAGCTCTCAATTATCTCTACTCAAACCTCACCAGTGCTTGACCTTTCTTCCACCGTCAAAACGCTACGTTCACAAGCCCTTTAATGTTTTATTCCTTTAGGAAACTGAAATCAAATACGGGTCAATGTATTTGCATGTTTGTATAGTCCCACTACAGAAAAATACATACATGGTAAGTTGGGAGAAGACCCTTTGAACACACAAAGCTCTCTGCTGTGTCCTGGCCTTGCTGCGTGCGCTTGATCTGACGAGCGTGGGCAACAAGCGATACTTATTCGAATTAGGCGTGTTTAAAAATGTTCCACGTGGGTTGAGTTAAACTGAATTCAATGCAGTCTTAGAACTGAGAACAGGTTTAATAAAATGTACGTAGAGCAAAATGAGGTCTCCATTTATAAGTAAGAACCCAGTAATTTGACTAGAGACAGGCACCAGTATTTTTAGAAGAAAGAGCATGATGTAGCAAAAAGATCTCTACCAAGAGCCAGAACTCCTGGTATGTATCTCGTTATCTGCTTCGGAAGTGGGCAAGCCAGTGCAACCGCTGTGCCTCAGTTTCCCTATCAGCAAGGGACAAGGGAGAACGGTGCCACCACATCCATTACTGATGTGAGAGCACAGCTCACAGCCACGCTGCCCAGGCTGTTTAACTGCGATGATTTGATGTTGAGATTCTGATGTTGAGATTCTGGAGCGTGTTCAGAGAAGAGCCACAGGGATGGGGAGGGCTCTGGAGAACAAGCCTGATGAGGAGCGGCTGAGGGAACTGGGCTTGTTTAGCCTGGAGAAGAGAAGGCTGAGGGGAGACCTCATCACCACCTCCAACTGCCTCAAGGGAGGTTGTGGAGAGGTGGGTGCTGGGCTCTTCTCCCAGGTGATGGGGGACAGAACAAGGGGAAACGGCACCAAGCTGTGCCAAGGGAGGTTCAGGTCAGAGATAAGGAGGAAGTTCTTGACTGAGAGGGTCGTCAGAAGCTGGAACAGGCTGCCCAGGGAGGTGGTGGAGTCACCATCCCTGGATGTATTTAAAGAGCGGGTAGACGAGGTACTTAGGGATATGGTTTAGGGGGTAGACAGGAACGGTTGGACATGATGATCTCAGAGGGCTTTTCCAACCGAGCCATTCTGTGTGTGATTCTGTGTGTGTGTGATTTATCCATGTATCTGCTGATCGAGCTGAAGCTGCAGGAATATCCCAGAAACAAACCCCAGAGGCAAAGCTCTCCTTAGCAAATATTTGAAGATGCTTCGAAAGCAATGACCCCCTGCCGGGCTACCACAGAGCAGGGCTATGCCAAAAAAATTGGCAGCCGCTGAATGCAGCTTCTTCTCTGCTGGCAGCACCACTGACGATGAAGACATCTCCAAGCGAGATGTTTTCTGTGACCGATTCTTTTCAATTGCTAA